>NC_092157.1:14434728-14734728 GCF_045791955.1 Oncorhynchus clarkii lewisi | reverse complement strand
TAAGAAATCCCGCAATGCCCTCCGACAAACCATCAAACAGGCAAAGCATCAATACAGGACTAAGATTGAATCCCACTACACCGGCTCCGACGCTCGTCGGATGTGGCAGGGCTTGTTAACTATTGTGGACGACAAAAGGGAAAACCAGCCTCGAGCTGCCCAGTGACGCAAACCTACCATACGAGCTAAATGCCTTTTATGCTCGCGTTGAGACAAACAACACTGAAGCATTCATGAGAGCACCAGCTGTTCCGGACACCGGTGTAATCACGCTTTCCGTAGCCGATGTGAGCAAGACCTTTAAAAAACGTGTCAACATTCACAAGGCCGAGGGACCAGATGGATTACCAGGATGTGTACTCAAAGCATGCATGGACCAAATGACAAGTGTCTTCACTGACATTTTCAACCTCTCCTTGACTGAGTCTGTAATAGCTACATGTTTCAAGCAGACCATCATAGTCCCTGCCTAAGTGCTTTGAAAGGCTGGTCATGTCTCACATCAACACAATCATCCCGGAAACCCTAGACCCACTCTAATTTGCATACCAGTGTGTGAGTTAAGTTCCTTGGTGTCCACATCAAACTAGCACAGTCAAAACACACCAAGACAGGTCGTGAAGAGGGCACGACAACACCTTTCCCCTCTCAGGTGACTGAAAAGATTTGGCATGGGTCCCCAGATCCTCAAACCGTTCTACAGCTGCACCATGGAGAGCATCCTGACCGGTTGCATCACCGCCTGGTATGGCGCTACAGAGGGTAGTGCGTACGGCCCAGTACCTCACTGGGGCCAAGCTTTCTGCCATCCAGGACCTATATACACTAGGCATGTCAGTGGAAGGCCCAAATAATTGTCAGACTCCAAGACTGTTCTCTCGGCTACCGTACAGCAAGCGGTACAGGAGCACCAAGTCTAGGTCCAAAAGGCTCCTTTACAGCTTCTACCCCTAATCCATAAGACTGCTGAACAATTAATCAAATGGTCACCAGGACTATTTACATTCCCCCCCATTTTGTTTTTACACTGCTGCTACTCACTCTTTATTGTCTGTGCATAGTCACTTTACCCCTACCTACATGTACAAATTACCTTCACTAACCTGTACCCCCACACATTGACTAGGTACCCAACCCATAGCCTCGCTGTTATTCTTGAACTGCATTGTTGTTAAGGGCTCGTAAGTAAACATTTGACAGTAAGGTCTACCTGATGTAGTCGGCGCATGTGACAAATAAAATTGGATAATACAAATGGTCCCGGAATTACATTTACCATGTTACGTCTAGTCTATGAGACCAGGCTGACCACACAGGCCTGTGACGTCAATCGGCTCAGCCTCATTTGTATCAATGATTTTTACCCATTACCATTCCTCTCGCATCCCCTCTGGGCTCCTCTCTCAAAAGGAAAAATGTAACACTTTGAAGCCATTTTCTCCCACAATGCAGTATGTGTAAACATCCATTTATTGAGGCTTAAAAAATCACACATTACAATTAACCAAATGTCTAAGCAGGTTATGGCCTGCTCCCATTGTCAATTGTCCCGTCTGAAATCAGTCATGTAGTAAAGCTATAGTGACTAGTTTACCAACCACTGTCACACACCATCTTATTTGTCACATGCGTCATAGACAACAGGTGTAAACTAACAGTGAAATGCTCACAGGTACTTTTGCATAGAATGCAGAGTTAACAAATAAAATAGAGACAAGGAATAAATACGCAGTGAATGAGACACACACGGAGTAGAACATAACATTACTATATACAGGGAGTGCCAGTAGAGTCGAGGTGCAGGGGTACGAGGGAATTGAGGTAGCTATAGGTAGGGGTAAAGTGACTAGGCAAAAGGATAGATAGCAGCGTGTGGGGAGTGTGAAAGTGTGTATGACATCAGTATGCATGTGTGTGGGCGTATGTACAGTAGTGTGTGTATGTATTGGGGTGTCAGTGTAAGAGTAGAATCCAGTGTGTGTGCATAGAATCAGTGCAAAATAAATAAACTACTCCGGGTAGCCATTTGATTAGCTATTTAGCAGTCTTCTTACAGCTTTGGGGTAGAAGCTATTCAGGATGCGGTTGGTTCCACACTTAATGCATTGGTACTGCCTGCTGTGCAGTAGCAGAAAGAACAGTCAATTATTTGGGCCTTCCTCTGACACCGCCTGGTTTCGAGGTCCTGGATGGCAGAGAGCTTGGCCCTCTGTAGAGCCTTGCGGTCAGATGCCAAGCAGTTCCCATAGCAAGCGGTAACGCCGACAATCAAGATGCGCCCGATAGTGCAGCTGTAGAACTTTGAAGATCTGAGGGACCATGCCAAATCTTTGCCTCTTCCCCCTCAGGAGGCTGAAATGTCATGCCCTCTTCACAACGGTGTTTGGACCATGACAGATCCAACTCTAACCACTTACAAACACAGATAAGGATCAGAGGGGAGAATCTCAATTGCATACTCCTCTCCAAACATATTGGAGAAGGTCAGAGAGGGGGACCTCTTGCTCTCATCCAATGGGTTTGAGAAGGAGGCAAGGAGCGAGGCTGCAAGGAGTATGCAATTGAGATTCTCCCAGGTTTGTTCTCCTACAAGCCTACACACACTTATATTTTAGTAATTTAGTAGTGAGTGCATACATTTTCATACACTCTCGCTGGGTGTGTCCGTCTCCCTCTGTCCCTATAAGTCTAAACTAACATGACGGTGGCAGCCAATCCAAGTCTAATCTTTTACCATCTGGCAAACAGGCTTGAGTCACGGTCGGTAATGTGGTGCAGTATTTTACTGTCAACACGTCACTGTTTACACACAGCACCGCCACTTAGCGTGTGAGTAATAACCACTGTGTGTGTGTGGGCGAGGCACTCCGGCATATACAGAACGGCATCATACTCACAGCACAAGGCTGGCAGCCTGATACTACCTTTGGATAAGGGCAAAGTAACATACCTCACTGTAGACAAACATACTGTACACAACGCTGGCATTGGCTTGGGCAGATGTTTGGGCTTTGTGTGCTAGTATGGTCACTACATCAATGTCACCGCTAAATGTGCAGAGGAACACACGCACACACAAAGATAAAACACAGACAGGCATAACCATACGCAAAGACCCCAAACTAGTGGATATAACCTTCTTACTCACACATTCACACAGAGCTTTGGCTGACATCTGCTGCTGGTGTCTAGGCTGGCCTGTACGGTCACTCATCATTTCAGTTAGCAGCCAAAGTGCAGGATTACCCTCCACTCTACTAGAGGTCACCCTCCACTCTACAGACGTCAAAAAGGATGGGAGGGGTGTATACACACATACAGTACCGGTCAAAAGTTTGGACACATACTCATTCAAGGACTTATTTATTTGGACTATTTTCTACATTGTAGAATAGTGAAGACATCCACACTATGAAATAGCACATATGAAATCTGGTAACCAAAAAAAAAGTGTTTTAAATCAAAATGTTATAGTTGGAGATTCTTCAAAGTAGACACCCTTTGCCTTGATGACAGCTTTGCACACACTTGACATTTTCTCAACCAGCTTCACCTTGAATGCTTTTCCAACAGTCTTGAAGGAGTTAGCACATATGCTGAGCACTTGTTGGCTGCTTTTCCTTCAATCTGCAGTCCAACTCATCCAAAACCCATCTCAATAGGGTTGAGGTCAGGTGATTGTAGAGGCCAGGTCATCTGATGCAGCACTCCATCACTCTCATTCTTGGTCAAATAGTCCTTACAAAACCTGGAGGTGTGTTGGGTCATTGTCCTGTGGAAAAACAAATTAGTCCCAATCAGCCCAAACCAGATGGGATGGTGTATCGCTGCAGAATGCTGTGGTAACCACTCTGGTTAAGTGTGCCTTGAATTCTAAATAAATCACAGACAGTGTCACCAGCAAAACACCCCCACACCTCCTCCTCCATGCTTCACGGTGGGAACCACACATGCAGAGATCTGTTCACATACTCTGCATCTCACAAAGAAACAGCAGTAAGAATAAAAAATCTCAAATTTGGACTCGTTGGTCTAATGTCCATTGCTCGTCTTTCTTGGCCCAAGCATGTCTCTTCTTATTGGTGTCCTTTAGTAGTGGTTTCTTTGCAGCAATTCAACCATGAAGGCCTGATTCACATAGTCACCTCTGAACAGTTGATGTTGAGATGTCTGTTACATGAACTCTGAAACATTTATTTGGGCTGCAATTTCCGAGGCTGGTAACTAATGAACTTGTCCTCTGCATCAGTGGTAACTCTGGGTCTTCCTTTCCTGTGGTGGTCCTCATGAGAGCCAGTTTTATCATAGCATGTGATGGGTTTTACAACTGCACTTGAAGAAACTTTCAAAGTTCTTGAAATGTTCCGTATTGACTGACCTTCATGTCTTAAAAGGTAATGGACGGTCGTTTCTCTTTGCTTATATGAGCTGTTCTTGCCATAATATGGACTTGGTGTTTTACCAAATAGGGCTATCTTCTGTATACCTCCGCTATCTTGTCACATCACAACGGATTGGCTCAAACTCAAAGGAAAGACATTCCACAAATTAACTTAAGGTACACCTGCTAATTGAAATGCATGAAAGGTGACTACATCATGAAGCTGGTTTAGAGAATGCCAAGAGTGTGCAAAGCTGTCAAGGCATAGGGTGGCTATTTGAAGAATCTCAAATATAAAATGTAACATTGATTTGTTTAACTCTTTTTTTGGTTACTACATGATTCCATATGTGTTATAGTAGATGTCGTCACTATTCTACAATGTAGAAAATAGTCAAAAATAAAAACCCTTGAATGAGTAGGCGGTCTAAAACTTTTGACCAGTACTGTGTGATATTTGTGTACGTTTGTGTATGTTTATTTTTTATAAATTAGCAAAAAATACTAAATTAACCCGTTTTTGCTTTGTCATTATGGGGTAGTGTGTAGATTGATGAGGAAAAATAAAATAAACATACTTTTAGAATAAGGCTGCCACACAACACAATGTCACAGATGTCTCAAGTTGAGGGAGCAAGCAATTGGCATGCTGACTGCAGGAATGTCCACCAGAGCTGTTGGCAGAAAATGTCATGTTCATTTCTCTACCATAAGCCGCCTCCAATGTCATTTTAGAGAATTTGACAGTACGTCCAATTGGCCTCAACCTCAGACCACGTGCATGGCGTTGCGTCGGCGAGCAGTTTGCTGATGTCTATGTTGTGAACAGAGAGCCCCATGGTGGCAGCAGGGTTATGGTACGGGCAGGCATAAGTTACGGACAATTGCATTTTATCAATGGCAATTTAATTGCACAGAAATACCGTGATGAGATCCTGAGGCCCATTGTGAGGCCCGTTTCTCTTAAGGTATTTGTGACCGACAGATGCATATCTGTATTCCCAGTAGAGGTCGACCGATTAACATCTGAATGGCTGATTCATTAGGGCAGGCTGACTACGTGTTATGCGAGTGCAGCAAGGAGCCACGGTAAGGTGTTAGCTAGCATTAAACGTAACTTATATTTTTTCAATCAATCTTAACATAATCACTAGTTAACTGCACATGGTTGATGATATTACTAGTTTATCTAGCTTGTCCTGCGTTGCACATAATCAATGCGGTGCCTGTTAATTTATCATTGAATCACAGCCTACTTCACCAAACAGGTGATTTAATAAGCGCATTCGCGAAAAAAGCACTTTCGTTGCACCAATGTGTACCTAACCATAAACATCAATGCCTTTCTTAATCAATACACAAGTATAGATTTTTAAGCCTGCATATTTAGTTCATATTGCCTGCTAACATGAATTTCTTTTAACTAGGGAAATTGTGTCACTTCTCTTGCGTTCTGTGCAAGCTGAGTCAGGGTATATGCAGCAGTTTGGGCCGCCTGGCTCGTTGCGAACTGTGCAAAGACCATTTCTTCCTATCAAAGACCGTAATTAATATGCCAGAATTGGACATAATTATGAGATAACATTGAAGGTTGTGCAATGTGTCATGACGTTGACCTCTTTAGGTATAGCAAGCCCCATCCCACTCTCCCTGCCTCCCCCTTGCCTCCTTCAACTAGGTTGCTGTGGTCAGAGAGGTCGTAAATTCCTGAGAAGACCCTGCCACATGGCCACACAGTATTGAGAGTACATTTTCATAGAGAACAAAGGAAATCCTTCCACCTCATAGAACTTGAGGTACGAACAAATTCCATGTTCCGGAGAAAGTATAAAAGATCGGTGAAGAATCCAGCTACGAACTGGTCCGTTTGTCACAACTTGGGGAAGCTCATGGGAGATGGTGTGGCCACATTACCATAACGCTGTTTATATAATAGCCTCAGATATGAGGTTTACATTAATTGTTGTATAAGATGAGAGAGTATGATACTGTTTGTATAATTGTGTAATATGATTTTAGACTTTAATGAAGAAACAATGTCTAAACAATTCCCTTTTGATTTGAACAAAATCAGAGGACCGCCCCTGAGCCCAGTTAGGGTCAGACATCCTGGGACAGCCCTTTTCTGCCATTCCGAATAAAAACCCCACTCGGGTTTTCGATCAGCAGACCGAGCTTACCTCAATTACGAGATGACTAAAGGTTGCAGACCATGTTTTTCTCCATTAGGAGGATGAAGGTTGTAGACCATTGCTGAATCTTTTAACCTCTTTCAGCTAGGGGGCACTATTTTTATGTTTTTAAAAATAAACGTTCCCAAGGTTAACAGCCTATTTCTCATGCCCATATGCTAGAATATGCATATAATTCACAGTTTAGGATAGAAAACTCTAAAGTTTCCAAAACTGTCAAAATATTGTCTGTGAGTATAACAGAACTGATATTGCAGGCGAAAACCTGAGGAAAATCAAACCAGGAAGTGGCTTCTATTTTGAAAGCTTCATGTTCCATAGCCTGCCTTCGATCCATTTAAAGGGATATCAGCCAGATTCCTTTTCCTATCGCTTCCTCAAGGTGTCAGTCTTGAGTTTCAGGCTTTTATTTTGAAAAATTAGCGAGAAAGATAACCCAGCTATCCACTGACGCGATGTTTTCGCATGAGTTTTGCTTGCGCAACACAGTGGGGCAGCCATCGACTCCCTCTCCTACTGAAAAAGAGTGCCGGTTGATATATTATCGATCATATATTTAAGAACAACCTGAAGATTGATTATAAAAAACATTTGACATGTTTCTGTGGACATAACGGATACTATTTGGAATTTGTCTGCGTTGTCGTGACCGCTCGAGCCTGTGGATTTCTGAACATTACCTGTTTGTTTGGCACGTTTTTTGGATATAAAAATAATCTTTATGGAACAAAAGGAACATTTATTGTTTAACTGGGAGTCTCGTGAGTGAAAACATCCGAAGATCAAAGGTAAGCGATTAATTTTATTGCGTTTCTGATTCGTGACCAAGCTACTTTGATGCTAGGTGTTCATAATGTTTTGTCTAGTGATCAATAAACTTAAACGCTTGGATTGCTTTCGCTGTAAAGCATATTTTCAAAATCTGTCACGACAGGTGGATTAACAAAAAGCTAAGCTGTGTTTTGCTATATTGCACTTGTGATTTCATGAATATAAATATTTTTAGCAATATTATTTGAATGTGGCGCTCTGCAATTCAGCGGTTGTTGATGACAATTATCCCGCTAACGGGATGGGTTACGTCAAGAAGTTAACCATACCACGTGGTTAAACTCTTAGACTATCGATACCAACAGAATAAGAACAAGTCTGATATTAATTACTAGTCTGCTGCTAGGAATTCCGTATCATTGAACGCGAAGAACGACAACCGCCGAAACATCCATTCTATAACGAAATGAAGGAATGTCACTGAACTATCCACTATAACAGAGAGAGGGAGAGAGACGGACAATTCTACAAAAGAAACAAACTTTTCACCAGTGATTAAGTCGACACACTCAGCGTAAATATATTGATTGATTGCAATTGTTCCCGAATGAGTGAGCGTTCATGTGCAAAGGATTAGCATTTCAATTGTTATAATTATCACTCTGTAGTGGCTTCTTAGTCGACCCCCACTTCCCCTTTTGTCAAACAAGCCGCCATGCCGGTTTAGCCCACTAGGGCACATTCTCCTATCATTTCATGTAACCACATTTACCTTATTTGTTTATGCATTTCTGTGAATTACTTAGTGATAAATAAATTATTTAAGACAATTAATGTATGATGACTCATAGTGAAGACTGGGTTTGTGCAGATAACCAACAATTTACGACGTTTGGAATGAGACTAACGTGAGGTAAAGTAAATAAAATATCTGAAAAGTTATTTTAGGAAATGATAACTTTGTAATCTGAATATTTTTCCTTGGTGCCCCGACTTCCTAGTAATTACGGTTACATGATTAATCAGTCTAATCGCGTAATAACTAATTACAGTCATCAGTTAATGATAGTAAAGACATGACAAATGTAACAGTAATATTTAGACTTAGGGATGCCACCCATTAGATAAAATACGGAACGGTTCCGTATTTCACTGAAAGAATAAACGTCTGTTTTCAAAATTATAGTTTCCAGATTTGACCATGTTAATGACCCAAGGCTCGTATTTCTGTGCGTTATTATAATTAAATCTGTGATTTGAAAGAGCAGTCTGACTGAGCGGTGGTAGACAGCAGCAGGCTCATAAGCATTCATTCAAACAGCACTGTCCTCCATTTGCCAGCAGCTCTTCACAATGCTTCAAGCATTGCGCCGTTTATGACTTCAAGCCTATAAACACCCGAGATTAGGCTGGCAATACTAAAGTACCTATTAGAACATCCAATAGTCAAAAGGTACATGAAATCCAAATGGTAGAGAGAAATAGTCCTATAATAACTACAACCTAAAACTTCTTACCTGGGAATATTGAAGACTAGTGTTAAAAAGGAACCACCAGCTTTCATATGTTCTGAGCAAGGAACTTAAACGTTAGCTTTTCTACGTGGCACATATTGCACTTTTACTTTCTTCTCCAACACTTTTGTTTTTTCATTATTTAAACCAAATTGAACATGTTTCATTATTTATTTGAGACTAAATTGATTTTATTGATGTATTATACTAAGTTAAAATAAGTGTTCATTCAGTGTTGTAATTGTCATTAATACAAATAAAATAAATATCAGCTGATCAATCAATATCTGATTTTTTTGGTCCTCCAATAATTGGTATCGGAGTTGAAAAATCATAATCGGTCGACCTCTAATTCCCAGTCATGTGAAATCCATAGATTAGGACCTAATTAAATTTATTTCAATTGACTGATTTCCTCATCTGAACTGTAACTCAAAAAAAATTGAAATTGTTGCATTTTTATTTTACCTTTAACTAGGCAAGTCAGTTAAGAACAAATTCTTATTTACAATGACGGCCTATATACAATGACAGTGGGTTAACTGCCTTGTTCAGGTGCAGAACAGATTTTTACCTTGTCAGCTCAGGGATTCGATCTAGCAACTTTTCGGTTACCGACCCAACGCTCTAACCACTAGACTACCTGCCGCCCCAAAATTGTTCAAAATAGATAGGATATGCCCCTCAGACCAGGGTCAGGCAACCCACCCAGGGTCACTGGGTTTGTCGGTCAGACTGGATAGAGGATTCAGAAATAGACTGGTTACCACCATAGTGTATGTAGGTTCTCATTTAACCTACTTGCAAACAAACTAACAAAGTGTCTTAAATGTACCTTTTGTTGGAGATAACCGTTTGTGATTAAGTAAATAAATGTTTTCAGATGGAATTCAAGCTTAACTTGAGAAAGTTCTCAGCATTGAGTTTGGGCTCATGTAGCCTAGTTGATGCTGTATTGAAGGCGTACTTGAAGCTAGTGAATCTAAACCCAACCAGAACTCTACAGAGCTAACCCTGTGAATTATCATTTATGCCAAGTCTAGCAGCTCCAGGTCTTTACAGTGGTGTTCAGCAGAGACTGGTCAAAGCTCATCCACACACTTCCCTGTTTTAGCCCCATTGATAAAACCGGACTTCCTCATGTTGTCAGTCATAAAAACACTGGGTTCTAGCTGAGGACTCCCCACAGACAGACAGCACAAGTCAGGCTAAGGAGGAAGCCTTCACTATTCCCATAAACTCTGGAATAACACACACGGTGTGTCTAAACAGATCAAAAAAGCAGCAGAGCTTCATAAAGTGACAGCTTCTTCCAGAGTTATGGACCCTCGTGGTGCAATGCTGTAATACATCATGGTACATTCCAGTAAGGCAGTGCTGAAGCCATAAACCTGGACTTAACTGCAACGCAGGTTGCTGCATGTGTGCACGTATGTGTGTGACATTGCTTACACAAATAGTTTGAATCTGCTTGCAAACACAGGTTATTATATAGGGAGAGTGGACACACTCCACACCGGGCTGTTGCAGGGAGATTTCGCTGCAGTGGAATTTCACAGGCATCCAGGCAGTGGCTCAGGGTATTGAAACACCTGTTGTATGTGAAGTGAATCAAGGTAAAAATGTAGTCATTCATAACCGCCACTCCAATGCTAATGTTTCACAGAGTAAACACAAAGAGCAGGAAGGAAGACTGGCTTGTAGCCCGAGCAGTGAGCATGCAGCACAAACTGTCAGCAGTGTTGACGTGTGCAGCCTCATTCTCACATCCCATTGTACTCAACACAGTAGCACATAAACAATGCTAACGTGAGGGGCCCCGAGAGAGAGAGAATTGTATGGTTCGTTTAGATCCTTCCTGTTTCCTACTGTAAATAAGGTCCTGAACTGAAGTCCTAAACACCTCCAGGGAGAGTAAATACTCCTTTTAATTGAGTCATGTAAAGAAAAACTCATGACATTTGATAAGGACAGTGCTACTCCTAAAGAGGGTACACCATTCAGGGAACAGTCAGACTATTCTCATGAAGGTTGTCAGTTTGGCATGTTGGGGGTTAAAGCCGTGTGGCTGTGAAAGAGCAGCAGCAAGGCTCTGAACAGCTCCTTACCACATCCTGAAACTACGTCAATCCAGCCACACGTCACCATCTCAAAACCGTATCACTTCAGTTAATGACCCAAAGCAACAAAAAAGTGCACCCTTACGCCCCAACCCCCCACCAAATACAGCCAACAACTCTTGATGGGATCCCCTCTGTCTGCAGAAAAACAACTGGTGGTGTCGTCCTGTTGCGTGCCTCGCTGGATCATATTTGCCAATTCTCCTTTTTCCTGTCGTAAATCAGCATGTGACTTACTGCTCCTCTGTTTCTGTCAACAGATTTTTATATCTAGGTTACACACATTAGAAATATCAATTGGCTCTGTGGCCTGTCCTTATGTCCTTATCAGTGAAGAGGTGTGTATTTCAGTGGTCGATCAATGCTCCAGGCACAGTGGCACATGATACTGGCAGCTGCATTGTTCCCTGTAATGGCCTGGCTCTCGCGATGTAAACACCAACTCAGGAATCAAATGAGGATCTCTTGCCTGTGTGTAATGTAGACCACATGATTAAATGACCGTGTTCTACTCCTTGTCCTGTACAACAGGACTTGTCATAGTGTCCAATGTCAAACTAATGTCTACTTGACTCCTACGGTGGACATGCCTACTCCGTTTCCAATCTACTTGGACATTATCCTGACGTCAACTCTAAGTAAAACACCTCGAACCATAGAATATACTTTAGCCTTCTCTTTTTACACCTCAGCGTACACATGCATAGGCCCCTAGAAGGTGTTTCTCCTTTAAATGTAATGTCATTCCATGGATCACGTCTACAGAGGATACGATATTGCTGCAAACTAAAAGCCCTACGGACACAAACAAGGCCTTCTCTTCCCATGCTGTGGCCATGGGAGCCGCACCGCCTTTTCTAGAGCATATTTCCCACCCATTCACATGCATACTCCAAGAAAACGTTGGTTTTTGTGCTTGAACCCTACACTTTCGCCGTCTGTTTACAAGAGGAAATGTGAGTGAGAGCTGAGTTTGGCAGAGAGCCACTGGCCTCAGAAACTGGGCACATGTTGAACCGGCTCCCTCAGTAACGCTAGCCCGTCCCATGTCCCTGCTTCCACAAACACCAGGACCAAGCAGCGAGCACACAGTACCAGAACCACACAGAAAAAAAACACTGCAGTGACCACAGAGGAAAAGACTCACCCTTATGGTCAAACAGTGGGAGAAAAAACACAAATGTTTAGTGTTCTGAAAAAGCCCACAAAGTAAATATCTCCCTCCCCTCCCCCTACTGGGACAAGTCTCCCCTCCCCCTACTGGGACAAGTCTCCCCTCCCCCTACTGGGACAAGTCTCCCCTCCCCCTACTGGGACAAGTCTCCCCTCCCCCTACTGGGACAAGTCTCCCCTCCCCCTACTGGGACAAGTCTCCCCTCTGTAGTGCTGATCTCTTCACATGAAGAAACCTAAATCTGATGCAAATCATTGTTTCAAGTAACCCCACTTAACACTATAAAGAGCCTGTAGCGCGTAAAAGCCCAACAGCACACAGCCACCCTTTACAAATGAACTGCGGCCCACTTCAGAGAAACAAGGGGCAAACACGGCCCAGGAGCACAATGGACCCTACAGTGCATTTGTACACAGGGCCATCTGATCTCACGCCCTGCTGACTATGGTCTTCTCACAGGGGGCATAGAAATAGATTGAGCTGAAGGGACATCCCCCGTTCAAAGCAACGTTACATGGTGTAACATGGCAGCCATTTGGAATATTCAACTAACTAATGATCATCGCATCCGAAAACTGAGCGGGATTTTATCCGTTCTAGTAACACAAATTCTATGCTAGAGGGTCGGGACACCGTGGTCCTTCAGTGGGGAGGGTCTGTGAAGCATGGTCCATCAGAGACCAGTGCTCTAGAATGTGAGCCCACACAACCGGACCCTCTACTATCCCACAATGCACCCTAACACACACACACACCACTTCTACAAAGATGATGGAACACAAAGGGCCCGGAGTGATGGATGGATGGATGTAGCTTGTCTGGTTGATCTATCCCTGCACACATTCCACAACACCTGACAGAAAATCATTTGTCCTGAGAGCCAGAGAAAGGTGGGCTCAGAGAGGGGCTGTATATCTGTCAATGAGTGTGATTTGAAAGCAGACACGTGGGTGGTTATGTGAAGCAGTGGGCTTGACAAAAGACTAATGGATTGTCCACCGAAGAGGGATGAGACCCAAACACAAAACACAGTCTCACTGCCTGGTTAATGTGTTACAATGCCATGGGAGTTAAATTGGGGGAGGGGGCTGACTTGAACAAAAGTACAATGTGTAACTAACTATTCTGTAGGATGACTATGAACTACTAAACATGATACACGTTGGCATAATCATCAGTTGATAACTTTAGTCATGTTCCAGGACTTACCAAATTGAAAATATATTATTGTAATGATGTTATAATGACAAAGATATTATTGGCTTCCTTGCACCAAAGTTTGCATCAAAAGATACTGAAACTCACAGGCCTAAGCGACATTGCACAACTATGCCTACTGTGCAATTGGAGGATAAGAACTAAAGGAATAGGTTATCCAATGCGGCTCAATATTTTAACGCGAGTCTGTTAACGTGTCTGGATTGGAACACACTACAAAGTAGACAGGCAGCACATTCCTTGCCGCACACATTGTAACAACTGGTAGGAGACAGTTGTTGCAACGAACACTAAGCCTTGCAACAATAACAATACAGACAATGTTCACGATACTGTACAGTCACGTGTATGTGCAGAATTGGAACGTGACTCCATTAACTGATTAACCGATTAATTAAACGGTTCTTGTAGTACAGTTTCAGGGTGACATTGCAAATTGATACCACCTGCAGGATTCCCATACGACTCATGAATCTGAAAGAAGCGATTCAACAGCTGGTTATTAGGTAGTACATGACATTTGTCATCAACTTGATTATGTAGTGTCAATAGAGCGTGCAGAAACCGTGTATTTTAAACCGAAACAGGTCCAATAATTAGGTAGTACCTGAGACAACTGTCTTGGATCAGGAGCGCCGAAGAGAGACGAGCTGGAGCTGAAACTGATGGCTCCTCTCCGGCTGAGGACATGCTTAGGAACCGGCCTGTCTAGAGGCAAAACCGGCAGCTGGTAACATACTTCCATTGAACAAAGTCAGAGCTGGATCCAGATCAAAATTCAAATAAAAAAATGTAAAACAGAAATGAATTGATAGAATGGAAAATTCAAATTAAATGCAGGAAAATAATAGGGTTGATTGCAGAGCGGTATCCCTCCTTTGTGGGGGGGATCAGTTGTTGCTTCAGCAGTAGGGTAGGCTACTTGTTCTTGTTCTAGGCGACTTTAAACTTGACAAAATCGCCGTCATTGATACATTGTCTATGTTTCTTGTCTCATTTGGTCCCATTCTATTCGGATTATTTTAATGCGGATCCTTCGCTCCTTATTCCACACAGATTTGGGGCCGCAAAAGACGAGGCCTCTATATTTTCTGCATCTTTATAAAAACGCGTACTCATTTTTTGTCCAAAACTCCTCTCAGACGTGATTCATCGTGATATGTCTGAAAATCTAAACAAAAGGAACGACCCCTCAAAACACGACAGCTACCGATATACAGCAGTGGTGGATGAAGTGAAAGGAATCCTACGAGGTAAATATTGGAGAAGTTGCCTTTACAGTGGTTTGGTGGTAATTCAGTTAACGTGCCAGAAGAAACATTATCAATATGTATTCGGTCTTTCTTCACAATGTAAGCATAAATAGTACCCGTAATTGACCACACTTCTGTCTCACTCAATGCAGCACTGTGTAATTTCAACAGAAAGTGGCTGGCTCAAGGGGAAACTCGACGTTAATCTCACTCAAACTCGGCGTCCGGCAAACAATATTAAGTGCACCGAAAACGCAAAAATGTGAATTAAGGTAAATGTATCTCCTTTAACTACCTATCTTCCTAAACATTAGTCTGCTCTCGAACACACCACCTGCCAGAGATGGAACCGTTCGAGCGACTGCATAACGCCCTTGTGCAATTTATCCAATTGCAGCATGGCTACTAATGTTACATCTATATTGATTGGACAATGGCATTGACTTCGTTTGCAACAAGTTACGCTATTGGCTAGACGTCCAGGGCGATCCCCTGATACTGATTTGAGCTGTCGTTCACGGACGGCGCGGATCTCCACAAGGGTATTCCAGCACAATGGGGTTTGCCCTAGAGCAGTCCACATCATTGCATGTGATTACCTTTTCTGCCTGAGTCATCCAGTTGTAGCTCCTTGAGAAGTGGGACTCCAGTTTTCAATGTGAGGCTATGGTGGAATTGAGTGGAATACACTTCCAGTATACTAAAGTAATGTTTTTTAATGATCTGTTTATAAAAGCTATAGGGTGTCTGATAGCTCAGACTAATATAATACAAGTCAAGAATAGGCTACTTACATCTGAAATGACTTGTATCGATCTTTACTGACCACCCTACCTTCATTGATAGCCTGGCTAGCTATGCACACTTTGGCACATGTCATCTTTATTTAACTAGGCAATTCGATTATTTACAATGACGGCCTACACCAGTCAAACCCGGACGACGCTGGGCCAATTGTGCACCGCCCTATGGTAGTCCCAATCACATCCGGTTGTGATACAGCCTGCATTCGAATCAGCGTGTCTTTAGTTACGCCTCTAGCACTGACATGACATGGAATACAAGGAATGGAGTGGAATATTAGCTAAACAGACTGGCAACCACCCACTGGGCACACACTGGTTGAATCAACATTGTTTCCACGCCATTTCAACTGACGCAGTAGGAAGGAGAACTTCCCACAAATGCATCTGCGAGAGAGAGAACAGAACTCATACTCCGCCTGTCCTGCATCAATGTCAGACTGACCTATATCCATTACTAACACCTATTACCTGCAGACAGTGGCTATTGTCCGGTAGGTCTCTATTGTCAGGTCGTGTGAGTAGTAGGCTAGACCTAAATAATACCTTCTTTCCATGAAGTCAAGGAACAAACCATTCCATTCCAGAATTCTCCCCTGAAAACACTGTTCTAAGAACCACCTCTACATACATTCTTATTCAACTTTTCTTTCTGTCTTATGCAGGAGAACTGGGGGCTGAGCTGTACCATGGCAACAGTCAGGCTGAATGCCAGTTGAGGGGCATAATGAGTACCCCTCTGGCCTCTCCTCCACTACATCCCTCCCTCCCTCTCTTCTACGGCACTCTCAATGCAATTCCACACAATCACACTCCTTGGGAGGTCCTGCGTCTTTTCCAGGCAACTGAAGCAACAGTGTGCCAAATCAAATCAAATTTTATTTGTCACATACACATGGTTAGCAGATGTTAATGCGAGTGTAGCGAAATGCTTGTGCTTCTAGTTCCGACAATGCAGTAATAACCAACGAGTAATCTAACTAACAATTCCAAAACTACTACCTTATACACACAAGTGTAAAGGGATAAAGAATATGTACATAAAGATATATGAATGAGTGATGGTACAGAGCAGCATAGGCAAGATGCAGTAGATGGTGTCGAGTACAGTATATACATATGAGATGAGTATGTAAACAAAGTGGCATAGTTCAAAGTGGCTAGTGATACATGTATTACATAAAGATGCAGTAGATGATATAGAGTACAGTATATACGTAGACATATGAAATTAATAATGTAGGGTATGTAAACATTATATTAAGTAGCATTGTTTAAAGTGGCTAGTGATATATTTTACATCATTTCCCATTATTAAAGTGGCTGGAGTTGAGTCAGTGTGTTGGCAGCAGCCACTCAATGTTAGTGGTGGCTGTTTAACAGTCTGATGGCCTTGAGATAGAAGCTGTTTTTTCAGTCTCTCGGCCCCTGCTTTGATGCACCTGTACTGACCTCGCCTTCTGGATGATAGCGGGGTGAACAGGCAGTGGCTCGGGTGGTTGTTTTTCCTTGATGATCTTTATGGCCTTCCTGTGACATCGGGTGGTGTAGGTGTCCTGGAGGGCAGGTAGTGATGCATTGTGCAGACCTCACTACCCTCAGCGAAGACTAGGCACATGATAGTAGAACCCCATATTAACCTTAGCAAAGGACAAGCCAATCCAGACCCATTAGATTAGACTAGATGTCGACTGGTGGCGTTCTAACGGGTCAGAATGACGGGGCCTAGCTGTGGTGATTAATAAACTACATTTTTCATACACATTTCAAAAAGTGTAGTTGAGGTTGGTATTTATTTGGTATTTTTTACTAAGTGTTTTCAACAAACCACTCGACCACTCTAAAATTACATGCGTGTGTGCATGCATGTGTGTGTATGTGTACACACTCCCGTGAGTGTGACTGTCTGTGGGAAAGGAAAAAAGGAAAACATTTGTTAATTAATTCCTCCAACAGTTCCTTTATAGCACACACATATTGGTCCCTAGGCAGAAATGCTCAGCTGCATCAGGCACTCGGCAAGCCCAGGGGGCGCGGACTACAGAGCATGGATTCCAGGGACAGGTTAGCCGCATACCTGCTGATTCCCCAAGCAGCTACAAGTATCTTGTTGCAATCCCCTCACACCTCCCACCCCTCCTCCTTTGTCTGTGACAGCCTTTAGGGAACCAGAGGAGTCGCTAGCGCTAATTGATGATACAGTGGGCCCCTCTGGATAAGAGCAACTGACTATTGGCAAAAAGTGGCATTCCTTATATAACATGTTCAGATGTAATAGGTCCACACTTTAATTTGACTAGACTTGAACAATAAACATGACTGTTTTTTTAATCAGGAAATTAACCTTCAATAAAATTTGGTTCCAATCCTTCATGCCAATCTGTGGTTTTCTATGGACTTTCAACACCATAAACAATAAATTACAACTGTGATATGCCACTCCTTGAAAGAATCACTGGTCTGATAACTTTACCTTATCTAAATTATTATCTAAATTATTAGATATCAAATCAAATTGCATTGGTCACATACACATAATTAGGTGATGATATTGTGGATGTAGTGAAATGCTTGTAAAACAACAAACGTTCTGGGCTAATAATGTAAAATGAACACACAAAAAAACTAAATACTGCAAAGTTACTTAGTGAACTAGAACCAGAGCTGCCATGTCTGTCGGCGCCATCTTGCCTTTTACTATTGCTATCATTAGTCTTTATATACACTGAGCTGAGGTGAAAACTATTTATATTGTTACGGTAAACTTTGAGTCCACCTGCAAACCCTTTATGGAGCTACTTTTTTTTTTTTTTTACCTCTGGTCATGTTCATCTGTAAAATCTGCATTTATGTATCGCCATCTTGTGGAAAAAGAGTATTCATGCAGGATAACATTTTTTTTTTTACCTTTCTTCTATGTTCCAGTAGGTGGTGCTCTTGTGTCACTGAATACAGAGTTCTTGTGAAAACCATGGTGGAAACCTATCGAGCCTACTGAACAGATAGTATACTAAACAGCACAACATTACGTTAAATATTTTACCTTATCTTTCACCATCCTCTCAGACAGTCATCAACCGGTTGACACCATATCTATTCCACCCAAACACCTCAGTATCCTGCAGTATAATAGACCTACATCCGAGTCCCCTTTAAACTCCAACGCATCCAGGTAACAATGTTAAGGCCACTGGCTGCGAGGCCTGCTGAAATGTGAGCCCATGACTATCTGCCTGTATGTTTTATTCATCTCATCCACTGATCTAGTCCTCCACAGAGCAGACACCTGACTCCACTGACCTGTCTGTCTCTCCCAGGGACGACTGGAGCACTGGAGCTGACGGCCTGGACAGAGGAACAGGTATGAGGAGAGGAACGGGAAAGTCAGAGACAGAGATAGGAATAACTGTGGACAAATGCAGAGGATGTGTTTGGCAAAAATGTATCTTAAGTCTTTTCAGTTCTGTTGTTTGGTTTTTGAGGTCTTAGTCCATGTTTCAACAGTAAGGCGACGGGTTCTCTCATTTTGGTGTTCTCTGATGAATTTGGACAATGTAGTGACTCAGTGACAATGTAGTGACTCAGTGACAATGTAGTGACTTAGTGACTCTTGGATCGAATAGAGTGTTGAAGATAAAACATAGTGAGGGAGAGTTTGGGGAACAATTGAACTGTAGGTTCCCTGTGGGAAGTTTTTTAATTAATATTTATAACAGTTCTATCAATAATGAATAGAGATGCTGTGTGAACAGTATACAATTACTGGCAGTTCAGTGGATCAGCCAAACAACCGCACAGTCAACATCAGGTATCATATGAAAATCATTGTGGTTGATGTGTTGTGCAGGTAATGGTGAGAAAAGATGTCAGAGCAAAGGCAACGTTCCCTGTCCACCTCAGGAGAGACCCTCTATCTAGTCCTGGGCCTCGACAAGACTTCTACACCGGATGACATCAAGAAGTCCTACAGGTACACACACACACACACACACACACGCACACAAAATCCTTGCTCCTTGTGTGTTTGTGCATGTACGAGGACCCACCACTTGGAGTCATTGGCTTTGTAGAGTAACATATAACCTTTTGCCTTAACGGAGAAACTGGACTGCATATTACATCACTGACAACAACCCTTCAGCATGTTGACTCTTGTAAAACGTTTCATCCATATAACTCAAAATACTGTAATTCTGTTGGATTTTGGTTTGTAAACAAAGATCCTTTTCTTCATCGTAGCAGGTTATACATTGATCTGTAACCATGCACAAACAAACGTCATGTAACAACCAATGTCTATGGAGGTCAGAGGGAATCATTTTAATGGGATGTTTTTCAGGGGAAATGTGGCACAGATGTAGAAAAATAATAACTTTGTGAGACAGAGTGACTGACTGCTACAAGACCTTTTAGAATCACAGCAAGTGATTGTCAGACAGCTGCATGAATACAATATGACTTCCATAAAACTAAAATATTAATACTACAGAACAGATGGTACCCCTCGTTGTACTCAGTTCATATCAAGTGTGTGTGTGTGTGTGTGTGTGTGTGTGCGCACGTGTCCCACACACAAGCGTGGGTGTACTTGGAAGCTTGTCACAACCTGTTGGGAATTGTATGACCCTAGCATTATTGCAGCAGACAAATTGCTATGTACCCACTCAACAAGTAGTACCTCAACCTTATAATAAAATAGCAGGACGGACTTCCTATAATATGGAGAGCTGCTGATAAAAGTCACTGGTCTCAGTACTCAACTTTAATATGGTTATTGTGTAATAATGTTAGTATGAAAGGAACCTTTGATGCTTAGACCTAATCCAAATCAATTGTCTTAACCCAAGCCATTATCAATTATATTTAGTAATGTAATTCTACATTTGAATGTAGATTTTGTTTAAGATAACTATTTTATCCTATAACCTACATTTCAGTCAAAGTATATCTGTCAAGCCCTCGTTCATACATTGACTTCTCTCTCATTTCACCAATAAATTTCCATTATGTAGTAAGGCATTCCAACATGTAGTAAGTCAGAATCTAATGACTTATAATATAAATTCACTTCAGACTTCGAGTCATACAGATGCCATCACAATTAGTAGTTCTTAATTAATTGCTCTAATTGGAATTCACTTTCAGGAACCATCCAAATGGTTAGCGTTTGAACAGCCCTTGTTTGTGGTTAATGAATATGTAATCATAGCAGCATTTTCAGAGCCTCTTGGCTTCATTAAAAATAAACAAGCAGACGTGCTTCATGAAATGTTGATGAGAAATTATAATTTACAGCAAAAAAAGACAGTGAGAAAAAATGTATAATGTAAAAGTGACTGTAGTTATATTTATTTCATGGTATCTGTCAACCAAGGGTTCCAATGGACCTAATGCCAAAAAACAAACAACTGCAGTTGAAGCCAAAATGGCAAACTGGTACACCATGTATAGTACTGGGCACCAGCATTTAGCTCAGTGTTTCAGTTATATACTGTAGGTTACATATTTACATATTCTCGAGCCTGACTTAAGATTTGTAATTGTACTATACATGCTATTACAACTTTTTTGGGCTCATTGAACTAATATACCAATGCCTGGCAGGTGTGTGTGTTGATGGGTGTGAGGGAGCAGGCTTCTAACCCCACCTAATGGGAGATAATACTGCTGCCTCTTACTGAACGCATTAGATAAGACCATGAAATAACAAGACAGTAACAATGAAAACAACATTTCTGTTAGCTAAGCCTTTCGGATTGCATCATCTTTTCAATTTCGTAATATTTTTTACTATTTAGAAAACTTGCTTTGAAATATCATCCAGACAAGAACCCAGAGAACCCGAACGCCACAGATAAATTCAAGGAGCTCAACAATGCCCACTCCGTGCTGTCAGATGCCTCCAAGAGGAACATCTACGACAGCTATGGTTCCCTCGGTCTGTACGTGGCACAGCAGTTTGGAGAGGAGAACGTCAATGCTTATTTCATGCTTTCCAGTTGGTGGGCAAAGGTGGGTTTGTGTGTGTGTGCGTGTGTGTGTGTGTTTTTATGTGTGTGTGAAAAAGGAAAGTCTATGTTCATGTGTTAATAGTGAATGGTCTATGTCCATCCTCCACACAGGGTCTGTTTGCGGTCTGCGGCGTGCTAACTGGCTGCTACTTCTGCTGCTGCCTGTGCTGCTGTTTCAACTGCTGCTGTGGGAAGTGTAAACCCAAAACTCCTGGAGAGGAGGACCCCGACACCTACGTGTCCCCTGAAGACCTGGAAGAGCAGATCCGCACAGACATGGAGACAGGTGAGCAAATCAAATAACATTGTCACGTGCCGAATACAACAGGTGTATACTTTACTGTGAAACGAGCCCTTTCCCAACACCGCAAAGTTGAAAAGGAAGAAAATTAGCACACAAAAAAATGAAATAGTAACACAATAAAAGGGCTACCGGTACCAAGTCAATGTGCTGCGGTATGAGATAGTTGAGGTGATTGAGGTAATATGTACATGTAGCTAGAGATAAAAGTGACACAGCACAGTCAGGGTTTTGTAACAGAGAGATAAGGTGAACCCCACTGAGAAGGATGAAGTTGCCCTTTGACAATGATCTGAGGTCAGTGTTGCATTTCACATTCCTAATGGCTAAGGTTGGGACTCTAGGATGGTAAGCTGATCCTAGATCTGTGCCTAAGGGCAACTTCTACCATGAGCAAGCCTCACACACTATCTCTCACTGCTTCAGAATTAGCCAATAGCTCGCAGTTTTATTATTCATCTATTGAAACAACAACAGCAGCAACCTCCTTAATAAGCTCTGCCTACATCACTCTCCTACCTTATCAATACTACCTCATCTATTAATGGAAAAGCATTTGATGCTGCAAAGTGACTTTGATGCTAGGGCACAAAGACAGTGGAATGGCACAGACAAACTTTAAATATGTTTTCTCAAACACACCAAGTCAGCCAGTTAATGAAAATAAGTATACTTGATATATTTGTGCCAGATGTTTGGATATGATAAATTGCTCTGGTGCCAGTTAGCTGTGGGAGGTGGGGTGTGTGTTTTTCCCCATGTCTCTGCAGTTCTCAGATACAACTGATAATTACTGCCTCTGAGTCACGTCTCTAAATGTGTTTCCATAGCAGTTATTTTGAGCCCCATCTCACGATTAAAGGGAAACAATGGGCTTGGTTTCAGGCACTCACTGCAAAGTCTCAGCCCCCATGGGAGGATGATGAGAAGGCCTACTCATGTGTTTGGCTTCAGAACACATTGCTTATGATAACATATTTATTGGGAGAATTTATGAATATGAATAGGACCTCCTACTGTAGGCATAGCCCAGGGTAATTGAACTGATTAACGGGGACTTTCCAACCAAAGTTGTAAAACTGCCCTTCAAGCCAGCCAGCCTGACAGTGTGCCCAGTCTGTGGTGCCAAAAGGACAACCGGCAGCAGGAGGTAAGAGGCTTGACACAGGCAGCCGTCACCCCCTCACAACAGGACAGTCAAGACATCCCCCAGTCTCAACAGGATCAGCTATACTATAGATAGTGTCCTAGGCCTATTTTTAGGAACATTTTGGAGGATATGACATATTTGATTAGTTCTGTGCAACATGCTGCAACAACGTAAACGGATGCACTGATGAGCTGATCTTACCCTCTCCAGACGCTGACGACGTCCCCATAATACAGCAGCCAACCAATGCAAGCGAGAGGACCGGGTTGATTGGTGACGGACGACGGGCCTATACCTAACACAACTAAGAAGAAAGACCGGAGGACTGGTGATGTCATAGGGATTCCAGAACTGGCTTTAAATACCTGTATTTGAGTATTTGTTATTTGAATACTTATTTCGATATATTTTAGTATTTAAAAAAAAATAATGTGGCCTGAATCACTTACAACTAAGTATTTGAAAGTGTTTTCAAATAATTTCCTATAAATAGCCTACTATTTAACTAGTTTCAAAAACTATTTTCCAATACCTGGGTTAAATGCATGGTAGTGTATTTGAGTCATTTTATTTCTGTATTTTCAAATACATTCCAATATTCAACTACTTGTCTTCAAATAAAACATATCTACTTACTTCCAAATGTATTTTAAAGTAATTTAAATACTCTAAATAGTATTTGAACCCAGGATCTGAGGGGATTCATTCCTTGACCTGGTAGATCCCAAAAGGGTTCCAATTACATTCCACGCCTTGACTACACTTTGTAAATTCTGAATGAGTGTTAGTTTGTGTGCATTGTTTTTGTTTGTTATTTATTCTTAACAAAATACAAAGTATCCCTAGAATTGTGCATTTAAAAGTGTGGCTGTGAAAGAATTGAGAGATGTCAGTATTTTGTCATGTGAGCAATAAAGACTGCCCTTTTTGAAATGTTACTTTGGCATCTATTTTATAAACCACATTGACAGTTTTCAAACATGTAGATAAGATATGTGTGTATCAATTGTTATAGTTTCACAAATCAGGTAAGAAAAAATGTCCTCCTTCGAGCCGGATTTGAACCAGCGACCTAAGGATCGCTATTTAACCTCTACAGTCCTCCGCTCTACCAACTGAGCTATCGAAGGGGATACATGCAAAAGTGTCGCGGTGGGCTATTTATACATTAAGGTGCTTTTCTGCTCGGCATTCTAGCTAAGTTGTGTAGTTTAATTAATTTGGGTTAAATAGAATGTATTATTAGCCTACATTTTTCAATTACAAAATAGTTTATTTGACCTCATTTTAGCAGTCACATATTTAAATGAAGTATAAAGACAAACGAGCTATCTAGCTATGCACATAGCTAGTTACAGTAGCTAGCTAGCCAACGACTTTCAAACCCATTCGACACACTTAGCTAGCTAGCATGAGTCAAGTCGAAGATAATGTGACCATGTGTATCCTAAAAGTATGCTAGCTGTAACAATAATTTACCATTGTCAATGCCTACATTTTCCATAGAAGCTAGCAAGCAACAATGTTACTCTGTGAACTGGAGACTGCAAGTGCCACATATGTGAAGCTAGCCACAATTAGAATTAACCACAATAGTGGAATTTTCAGTTCGTTTTGAAAATAAAAGTCCCTTACTGAAAGTGATGCAAATGCATACTAAACTCTGCAACAACAAAAAACGTCCTCTCACTGTCAACTGTATTTATTTTCAGCAATCTTAACATGTGTAAATATTTGTATGAACATACCAAGATTCAACAACTGAGACATAAACTAAACAAGTTCCACAGACATGTGACTAACAGAAATGGAATAATGTGTCCCTGAACAAAGGGGGAGTCAAAATCAAAAGTAACAGTCAGTATCTGGTGTAGCCACCAGCTGCATTAAGTACTGCAGTGCATCTCCTCCTCGTGGACTGTACCAGATTTGCTAGTTCTTGCTGTGAGATGTTACCCCATCAAAATTAAAAGTATAAATCATTTCAAATTCCTTATATTAAGCAAACCAGATGGCACATTTTCTTGTTTTTTTTTTACAGATAGCCAGGGGCATACTAGCAACACTCAGACATCATTTACATTATTTGTGTAGTTTACAAACGAAGCATGTGTTTAGTGAGTCCGCCAGATCAGAGGCAGTAGGGATGACCAGGGATGTTCTCTTGATAAGTGTGTGAAATAGACAATTTTCCTGTCCTGCGAAGCATTCAAGTAGTACTTTCAAGTATTTTTTCTTAAGTACTTTACACCACTGATTACAAATAGTGGAATCATGTCATATTTGGAATAGATAATCATTAACAAGATCAGAATGTTGTTATATAAATGCAACAAAAGACAATAATTTGTTAATTTCACACTAAAAAAGTCAAATATGAGCTACAACACTAATATTTGTCTCTTCACAGTTGTGTTCTGTGGGTGTCACTGAGTAGACTGATACACCACTTAATTAATCCACAATCCACAGTTAAGGCTGTGCAGTGTAATTTGAATGTCAATACGCACAATAGGCTGACTGGGGAGGTGATTTCCCACAGTCAAAGTCCCTTAATAACAGCTACGGCGCTAATATTTGTATAACCTCTTCACAGCTGTGTTCTCTGAGAAGACTGATACTTAATTGATCCACAATCCTTTACAGTGCAATTTGAATGTCCAAAACACATTTAGTAGGTTGACTGTTAAGCTTAATGTGGCTCATTTCACAGTGGTTTCAGAGTCCTGAACTATGATGCTAATATTTGTGTATTATCTTCACAGTTGTGTTCTGTGGGTGTTACTAAGTAGACTGATACCCAATTTCATTGATCCACAATCCATAGGTAAGGCTGCACCCTGCATTATGAATGTGAGTATGCATAATAGACTGGAGAGGTGATTTCCCGAGCCCGGTTCCATAACGGGGCAGAAGAGGGCTTAGCCCACTCAGTTGAAACTTGTGCCCCTCAGTTTTATATTCCTATATAAAAAAAGCAAAAAATATTGAGTGACAGGTTGACACAAAATCTGTATCTCCGCTATGCTGTGTCAGCACAATGGACAGAGGGCGCCACGATGTGTGTAGGGGGCTATGGAAAGCCACTGTGGCGGTTAGGTATGATTCCATTGGGTTTCCATAAAAAGCAGGAAAAAACGCTTCTCTTCTGTGAGAAGTGAATATTGTGATATGCCTCCGCCTGTAATATTTTATTTGGATTTATAAGGGCGGTGTCAAGTTTACCGTTCAACTCAACTCAGCATCAAACCCCACCACTACGGAGTTTAGTTAGCTTCTTAGCTCGCTGTAAAAAAGCGTTGGTCTTTTAAGGCTTGCCTATTTAGCTAGCTCGAACCAGCTAATCTGCCACTGCCACAATGGATATCAGAAATGGACTTCTCCAAAGTACCCACACAAAGCCTGGCTCCTGTCTCAGTGGTTGTTAAAAGTTGTGACAGCATTGTGAAGTTCCTCTCTGACACCAAATGCATGTGTTTGTACAACACAGAAGTAAGAGTCGAGTCTACAGGGCTGCTGAAGGCAGTGACAGACCCGGCTTTAAGTTTAAAGCCACCATGGCGCACAGAATCCTCACTCTTATCAACTCTCCAAACAAATTGCTCAAGGCAAAAGCAACAGATCTTTACACTGGAGTCAAAGTTGTCCGTAGTGCATTTGAGTGCGCCGAGAAGACATTTGTGCGCAGTTCAGTGCCAGTGGCACTGACGCACCAAGCCAACAAAAAAGTTATGTACGTATACATTTCCAGCAATACATAGTGAACAGTACAGTAGGCCAGGAGGACAGAGGAGAAGAGACTGAGTGTAAAAGACTGTTCTTGGATGCTGTCATTGGTGAAATGTCAGAATGATTCAGCGAACACAACAGCCAACTGGTGGAGGCCCTGTGTGTCCTTGACCCAGAGAGCCATGACTTTCTAGTTGTAAAAAAGGTTGGTGAAAGCACTACTGGATCAAAGCAAAACACATTTGGTGGAAGCTGAGTTCAGTATCGCTTGCCAGTTTTTGCAGACTGAAATCGCCCGCTCCTGCTCCAATTAGGTCAAATGGACCCCACTTGCTATCCTGCAACGATTCTCTGGGCCTCTCTCCGCTATGCCGACCATGCTTACTGCACTGACACATGGATTGACTTTTGGTGCGTCCACAGCTACATGCGAGAACAAATTTTACACTTTGACAAAAGTGTTCAGTTGGCACAGATGAAGCATGGGGATCTTACAAGAAGATTTTGGGGAGAATTTAATGATCGATTACTCAGGAAGTTCCACAGAGCACAAAGGAGGCTGCCACTCTTCTGGGGAAAAAATCTAGTAGTTAAATGTTTTTATTTTTTATTTCGTCATATCCAATTAAGATGTTGTCTCATCGCTGCAACTTGGGAGAGGCGAAGGTCGAGTCATGAGTCTTCTGAAACATGACCCACCAAACCGCGCTCCTTAACACCCACCCACAGCAATGTGTCGGAGGAAACACCGTTCAACTGACGACAAGGTCAGCCTGCAGGCACCCAGGTCACCACAAGGAGTTACTAGAGTGCTTTGAGCCAAGTATAGCCCCCCCCTGCCAAACCCTTCCCTAACCCGGACGACACTGGGCCAATTGTGCACTGCCTTATGGGACTCCCGGTCAAAGCCAGTTGTGACACAGCCTGGGATTAAACCCAGGTCTGTAGTTACGCCTCAGGCACTGCGATGCAGCGCCTTAGGATGCTGTGCCACTCGGGAGGCCAGCTGGTTGGTTTTTATAAAAATCTTGGGTGGCATAGCCATTGGCGTCATTTCATCAAAAACCTGGGGTATGGAATGGCAAAATGACTTCCTTAGCCACTAGCCTACAGTAGGTTTTCAATGGCCTTGCTTTAGTGTGTAGGATACTGTCCATGGGGCTGTCATGTCAAACTGTCACTTCTTTGTCAAAAGCGCTCAATGGTTTCAACATTTGAACTTTTATGTTTATTGCGGTATAGTTTGATATAAGCAGAATTCAATATAATTGTGCCACATCCCAACGTGTTGCTGAACTCACGAGCGCCATGATTTTCCATGTTTGAAGTGGGCCTTATAGTCCTATTTACTTGGCAAGACAACTGTGCATGACTGCATCTCACTGTAGTAGGCTGTAAGCTATGTTTTGGTTATTTGATCTCCATTCACCTTTTGTTTACCGAATTTGTTACTGTTAATGTAACTAGCCCAAATATAGATTTTTCCATGCCATTATTGATCTGTTATTTAGTTTACTAGGCCTACTTGGTATAGCTGTTTTGTTTTGTTCGCATTCGCAGTCATGTCAGTATTCTAAGCCAAATTATTATCCAGTAATTTTGTTTGCATGCATTAATAACTAGGCTACTACTTTCAGCATTTAGTTTGCATTATTTTGGTAAGACAGCTGCATTCACATAGGCTGTCAGTAATACTCTAGGTGAATTACCCTATCTATCTTTTAGCCTAAATTCATTACCAAAACTTACTTTAGTGTGTAGGGTACTATCCATTGTACTGATACAGCGCAGCAGAGATAAGCTACCGATTTAGCGCCAGTGTCACTTCAAAAGCACTCAATCAATGGTGTAGAAGTCTCTGCAATTTAACTTTATTGTTTATTTTGGTATATAAGCAGAAGTAATTCCAATGCAAACCCCCCCCAAAATTGTGCCACCTCTGGCCCCTCACCGATTTCAACTGCCCCCTTAGTCACTTTATCCTGGCGCCACACAATAAGAGCTACAATGCTAATATTTGTGTAAACTTCACAGTTGTGTGGGTGTCATTTTCAGTGAAAAACGTATGTGCAATACACAAGTAGGTTGACTGGTAAGCTTAATGTGGTTAATTTTACAATGGTTTCAGAGTCCCACAATATGAGCTACAACATTAAAATGTTTGTAAAATCTTTACAGTTGTGTTCTATGGGTGTCATTAAGTAGAATACTTAGAGTACACACCATAGGCTGACTGGTGAGGTCATTTCCCGCAGTCAAAGTCCTGCAATAAGAGCTATGACACTAATATTTGTGTCAGCTCTTTACAGTTGTGTTCTGTTAGTGTCACTGAATAGACTGATTCACAATACATAGGTAAGTCTGTACAATGAAATATAAGTGTGCTCCCAATGCAATTCACAGTGCATTGGGAGCAGTGCAATATCAACAGTTTTTTTAATCAGGGACATTTATTTTGAAGGCGAACCGCACATTTCACAAGTATGACTAGCTTCACATAGCTGCCAGTGCCGAGAAAAAACTGCCTGAAAATGTTTCACTGAGAGGGAAGTAGCAACATCGAAGCTACAGTATTCAGCACTCGAGATAGCCTGCTGCATTCATTTTATCTACTGCTCCCTTTTTTTCCTATGAGGGGAATTAGCTCAAATGGTAGAGCGCTCGCTTAGCATGCGAGAAGTAGCGGGATCGATGCCCGCATTCTCCAAAATTTTTTCCCGTCCCAGCGTGTGGCCAAATTTATGTAAACGTAAGTAAACGTTTTAATTACTTTGTGGCGGTATTTCGGTATTTGGCCAGCACCGCGTTATAGCGGGAGCCTGATATAGTAAAGATGGGCTTTCCTGAACTTTTCCTATTCATCTCTATGGTAAGTCTTATCGCTATCGGTGTAATATGTTCGACATACAAATTAGGATCTGGATAAAAATACCTGAATCAGTTATAGAACCCATTGCCCTTTATGGTTGTGAGGTCTAGGGTCTGCTCACCAGCCAAGAATTTACAAAATGGGACAAACACCAAATTGAGACTGCATGCAGAATTCTGCAAAAATATCCTCCGTCTACAACGTAAAACACCAAATAATGCATGCAGAGCATAATTAGGGCGATACCCGCTAATGATCAAAATCCAGAAAAGAGCCTTTAAATTCTACAACCACCTAAAAGGAAGCGATTCCCAAACCTTCCACAACAAAGCCATCACCTACACAAAGAGATGAACCTGGAGGAGAGTCCCCTAAGCATGCTGGTCCTGGGGCTCTGTTCACAAACAGACCCCACAGAACCAAAGGACAGCAACAAAATTAGACCCAACCATGTCATGAGAAAACAAAAATAAATTACTTGACACATTGGAAAGAATAAAAAAATAAAAAACAGAACATACTAGAATGGTATTTGGCCCTAAACAGAGAGTACACAGTGGCATAGTACCTGACCACTGTGATTGACCCAAATGTAAGGAAATCTTTTGACAATGTACAGAGCATAGCCTTGCTATTGAGAAAGGCCACCATAGGCTATGTGCACACTGCCCACAAAATGTATGACCATATTAGAGACACATAATGTGCCATCACAGCAGCAAGATTTGTGACCTGTTGCCACAATAAAAATATCAACCAGTGAAGAACAAACAGCATTGTAAATACAACCCATATATAATACACTGCTCAAAAAATGAAGGGAACACTAAAATAACACATCCTAGATCTGAATGAATGAAATATTCTTATTAAATACTTTTTTCTTTACATAGTTGAATGTGCTGACAACAAAATCACACAAAAATTATCAATGGAAATCAAATTTATCAACCCATGGAGGTCTGGATTTGTAGTCACACTCAAAATTAAAGTACAAAACCACACTACAGGCTGATCCAACTTTGATGTAATGTCCTTAAAACAAGTCAAAATGAGGCTCAGTAGTGTGTGTGGCCTCCACATGCTTGTATGACCTCCCTAGAATGCCTGGGCATGCTCCTGATGAGGTGGCGGATGGTCTCCTGAGGGATCTCCTCCCAGACCTGGACTAAAGCATCCACCAACTCCTGGATAGTCTGTGGTGCAACGTGGCGTTGGTGGATGGAGTGAGACATGATGTCTTGATGTCTTGAGGTGTGCTCAATTGGATTCAGGTCTGGGGAACGGGCTGGCCAGTCCATAGCATCAATGCCTTCCTCTTGCAGGAACTGCTGACACACTCCAGCCACATGAGGTCTAGCATTAGGAGGAACCCAGGGCCAACCACACCAGCATATGGTCTCACAAGGGGTCTGAGGATCTCATCTCGGTACCTAATGGCAGTCAGGCTACCTCTGGCCCAAAGAAATGCCACCCCACACCATGACTGACCCACCGCCAAACCGGTCATGCTGGAGGATGTTGCAGGCAGCAGAACGTTCTCCATGGCGTGTCCAGACTGTCACGTCTGTCACATGTGCTCAGTGTGAACCTGCTTTCACCTGTGAAGAGCACAGGGCGCCAGTGGCGAATTTGCCAATCTTGGTGTTCTCTGGCAAATGCCAAACATCCTGCACGGTGTTGGGCTGTAAGCACAACCCCCACCTGTGGACGTCGGGGCCTCATACCACCTTCATGGAGTCTGTTTCTGACCGTTTGAGCAGACACATGCACATTTGTGGCCTGCTGGAGGTCCTTTTGCAGGGCTCTGGCAGTGCTCCTCCTGCTCCTCCTTGCACAAAGGCGGAGGTAGCGGTCCTGCTGCTGGGTTGTTGCCCTCCTACGGCCTCCTCCACGTCTCTTGATGTACTGGCCTGTCTCCTGGTAGCGCCTCCATGCTCTGGACACTACGCTGAAAGACACAGCAAACCTTCTTGCCACAGCTCGCATTGATGTGCCATCCTGGATGAGCTGCACTACCTGAGCCACTTGTGTGGGTTGTAGACTCCGTCTCATGCTACCACTAGAGTGAAAGCACCGCCAGCATTCAAAAGTGACCAAAACATCAGCCAGGAAGCATAGAAACTGAGAAGTGGTCTGTGGTTACCACCTGCAGAACCACTCCTTTATTGGGGGTGTCTTGCTAATTGCCTATAATTTCCACCTGTTGTCTATTCCATTTGCAATTTTGAAATTTATTGTCAATCAGTGTTGCTTCCTAAGTGGACAGTTTGATTTCACAGAAGTGTGATTGACTTAGAGTTACATTGTGTTGTTTAAGTGTTCGCTTTATTTTTTTGAGCAGTGTATATATGTTAATTTATTTTCCATTTTGTACTTTAATAAGGATCAGACCCTCTTTTATACATTTAGTCTAAAATGTCATACCGAAATCTCTGCCTGTAGCTCAGGACCTGAAGCAAGGATATGCATATTCTTGTTACCATTTGAAAGGAAACACTTTGAAGTTTGTGGAAATGTGAAATGAATGTAGGAGAATATAACACATTAGATCTGGTAAAAGATAATACAAAGAAAAAACATAAAAATATTTTTGTACCATCTTTAAAATGCAAGAGAAAGGCCATAATGTATTATTCCAGCCCAGGTGCAATTTAGATTTGGTCCACTAGATGGCAGCAGTGTATGTGTCAAAGTTTTAGATTGATCTAATGAACCATTGCATATCTGTTCAAAATGTTGTATCAAGACTGCCCAAATATGCCTAATTGGTTTATTAATACATTTTCAAGTTCGTAAGTGCACTCTCCTCAAACAATAGCATGGTATTCTTTCACTGTAATAGCTACAATGAACAGTGCAGTTAGATTAACAAGAATTTAAGCATTCTGCCCATATCAGATATGTCCTGGGATCTTTGCTAATCACATTAGCCTACGTTAGCTCAACCGTCCCGCAGGGGGTACACTGATCCCGTAAGTTTGTTATTACAGACCGATCTGGCATTTCCCCATCTGGAAACAACACAACTGCAATGGTTTTCTCTCATTTATGTCCAAGATAGCTAACTACAAAGCTAACTAGCTAGCTAACTTTAGCTGCCTCTCTAGTCTAGATCCAGTTCGCCAGCAGAGCAGCACTCGCCAAAAAGACAGGGGTCACTTTTGCTTTTGGAACTTTCTAATCATCACTAAAGTCGTTTAGCATGCGATCACACTAGCTACATATATTTAGCTAAAAAGACTATTGATGAAATGGATTGCTTTCTTTGTAGCTAGCTATCTGGCTTGGTTGTAGGCTACAGTAGGCTAGTACAGTAACGTTACAGTAGCTAGCTAAGTTACACCTTTACTGAATGACAACAATGCAGCCTGAAAACTTCTGTCTAGCTAGTTGGGCTTAGAAATTGATAAATGAACATATGGAGAGATCACAAATTCATGCAACTGTGGCGGTGTCAATTGTTTAGCTATTTCCCTGCTTTAAAGAGTGAAAATACTCATGCCTTTATCCATAACAGCAGATCTCCCATGAAAAAGTTGTCTTCAATTGGGACAACCAGGTAATTACAGCTAAAATGTTCTGTGCACTCTCACTGGATAGAAGTGTGTGCTTCAATGGCAGATTTTCAACAACAAAAAATAGACAAAGATAGTATCAGCAATTCCAAGTCAGACGAGACACATCTGGTGTCATTCATTTACAGATGTTACTTAGAGTGAGAATGATTTCCATACATTTTATTGAGCATGGTGTGCTATTGTTTTTAAACACACAGCAAACAAAAAGCTGCGGGTGCCGTATGTATCTTTATAAGTTTGGCATACTTCATGTTAATATTCCATTATCCTAGGTCCTCCATTCCCGAACGAGAAGCCACCTGACGCTAGCAGGAAAGACCAGAGATCTGACTTCGAATTGAGTAAAATGAAGATCATTCAAGTTGATATTTAGATTTAGAGTGACTGACATGAATTGGAGCAGGAACAGACTTAGTCTGCACTCAGATGGAACAACAGATACGTAATGCATTTGTCAACAACAGTTGTGCCAATTAATGCATATCACAAGGGTTGAGAGGTGTGTACACACTTGCAATGTAACCTACATATGTTGTTAAACTTTTTTTACCCCCAATTTCATGGTATCCAATTGGTAGTTACAGTCTTGTCTCATCACTGCAACTCCCGTACGGACTCGGGAGAGGCAAAGGTCAAGAACCATGCGTCCTCCGTAAAAAAGGACCCAACCAAGCCACACTGCCTCTTGACACAATGCCCGCTTAACCCATAAACACCAATGTGTTGGAGGAAACACCGTACACCCGGCGACCGTGTCAGCGCCCGGCCCACCACTGGAGTCGCTAGAGCAAGGACATCCCTGCCGGCAAAACACTCCCTTAACCCGGACAATGCTGGGCCAATTGTGCACCGCCCCGGTCTGCTGCGACAGAGCCTGGACTCGAACCAGGATCTCTAGTGACCACTGTGCCACTCGGGAGGCCCCATCTGTTGTTAAACTCGAGTGATGATTAAGACCTAGAGCTTTTGTAAATTCACATGATTCACATGATTAACACATGATGTCATTCCAGATCTGAATGTTTGATATCCTTTCTACTGTACACTGTTGATAGTAGTTGATGCCAAAGCTAACCTTTGAGAGTACACAGTGGCTAATCTTTGTCCTACTACAAGGACTCGGTCAGCTTGTCAAACCTTTGTGTCATATGAACACACACACATGGGTTGCCATGGCGAGTACACTGAGCAGTCAGGAAAAGCTCATATTGTGCATTAAGTGACTGAATGCAACAAAAAAGAAACAGCACAGTGACATGATCACACAGTTCACTCTACGCCTCTCAATTACACGCTCACTCACTCGCATAGTTTAGCTTTATGATTATTCTCATTTAAGGTAATTGGGCCTCAATTACAGGAGAGGAATGGCATGCATGACCTGGTTCTCCTCTACTGAGACCGATCCAGGCCCAGCAGCGCAGGCCCAGCTCTAACAGTGGTCCTCCCTACAGGTTGGCCTGTTCCCCTCCCCTTTGGCACCAGCTCCTGACACGACAAAAGAGGATTGCTCTGAAGAGTTCCTGCTGGATACAGGTAATTCAAATGATATCACACACATACTTATGTGTGCAGGCACTAACTCATTCTAACACACACACACTTGATTTAGGTTAGTGTATAGTAAAGGCTTTGTCATTAAAATAATATTGTGCCTCTATTTCAGATCTGCCAAGCACACCTCTGCCACTGCCCTTGAAAGCTTCTCCACTGGGCCCATCAAGAGATGAGGTTGCCTTTTCATCTTAGACCACGGCCCATGGACAGAGGCCATTAGAACTGCCAGTGATGTTCTACTGGTCAAGCACCACGGGGAGGAAGTGACCCTGAAGTGGGTGGATCTGCTTTGCTCTTAACACCAGCCCAGAGAATCTCCAGAGACGCACAGCTGTGACATTATGTTACTGCAGAGAGTACTGTAATGCCACATCCCCTTCCACCTGCACTTACACAGCAGAAAACCTCACCAATTCAAGGATACCATTTGAGGATTTTGCTGCGGCTGCCTTCTTTCAATGGGAGCTGGAGGCCTTGATGCAGAGGAAGGAGTGAGGAATGGGCAAACTGAGAAAAGAGAAAATCCTTAGAGTAGCATCCCTCTGGTCGTCTGTACAGGTTCTACCACCAGCCGCTGAAACAAGGCCCCAACAGCCCTCACACACATACCGGCTTTCCTTGAGTGGGAGGAAAATATCTACTGCCTAGCCAAAGTGTTTTCCCTGTACCTTGCCTTGTATGAGACTAAAAGATAGAGATGGATGGTGAAGAAGGGGGGGGGGGGGGTGACTCTACAGACACACACACACAGAAATAAATAGGAGCTGAAAATCTATTTCCATTAATGGAAGTGGTTTGGACTCGTTTGATGGTTTGGACTTGTTTGTATTTATTTCACATTTGTTTGTCCATTCTTTCACATTACTGTACATACATTGCTGGATATCACTGTATATATTATTGTCCATTACTATTTTGTGTAAATGTTGCACAAAGGCCAACCTTTTATTCTAATCGCGGTGAATATGTCTTGTATTATAAACTAATTGCTATAGTTAGTGTGTGAATAAGTTTGTTGTATTAAGGGTTGTGCTCCAACACTATCATAACTATGGCTTTGATTTCATTCAAATCAACCTCAAAGTAATCTTCTCTATGAGCTGCTTTAGAGTTGTCTTTATGAGTAAGATACATGCCTTTCCATTGTGCTCTAACACTCATACATTTGCCTTTGATTTCATTCTATTAAACCTCAACGTAAAGCAATCTTCTGTTGTTTTTTTTAGTTGTCTTTATCTGCATTAAATGGAAAGGAAAGGGGTTTACCTAGTCAATTGTACAACTGAATGCATTCGACGGAAATGGAAAAGTCCTCCAAATACAAAATATCCTCCAGTGATGTCAAAACGTCCTCCAGCGATATCCCAACTATAAACAGAGTGAAGTGCACGCACTAAAGTGTAAAAAATCGATTTTTAACAAAAAAGTGTTTTTTAGATAACTTGTTAGGCATTCAAGGTGTTGGTCTGATGGGAATCTGTGACTTCATCTTGCTTGAAAAACGGTAAAATTAGTTAATCACAATGGGTCCCTTCCTCTCCTGTAAAACTAGTTAATCACAATGGGTCCCTTCCTCTCCTGTAAAACAAGTTAATCACAGTGGGTCCCTTCCTCTCCTGTAAAACAAGTGTATCACAGTGGGTCCCTTCCTCTCCTGTAAAACTAGTTAATCACAGTGGGTCCCTTCCTGTCCTGTAGAAATTGTTAATCACAGTCGGTCCCCTCCTCTCCTGTAAAACTAGTTAATCATAGTGGGTCCCCTCCTCTCCTGTAAAACTAGTCAATCACAGTGGGTCCCATCCTCTGCTGTAAAAGTAGTTAATAACAGTGGGTCCCTTCCTCTCCTGTAAAACATATTTTGTCTGAGGGAATAAACATTATTATAATAAAGAATGGCAGACAAAAAACCTTTATTAAAACTTGCAATTATTGTTGTCATTATTATTGTTATTGTTGTCATTGTCATTATTGTTTTAAGTACAGTTCTAAGGGAATAAACTCTTATGTTTATCAAATTTATTGTATTTGTCACATGTGCCGAATTCCACAGGTGTAGACCTTACCGTGAGATACTTACTTACAAGTCCTTAACCAACAATGCAGTTTATTTTAATAAACAGAGTAAACTTTGTTATCATATGATTAATGTTTTAAGTACAGTGTAAAAAGTATTGTAAATAATCATGTGTCCCTCGGTGGGATCGAACCATGTCTCAAAAAACTCTAAATCATGCCACGGGCTTTACACAACTGGCCCTTTGCCACGCACGGGTTGGTTTTTATGCATAGGAAATATGCTGGCTAGATGCGTGGCTATAATGTATCTGAATGATTAGAATGTATTTGAGACGTGAATGTGCCTCTCATAGATCTGCACCTGCGGTATTTCCAGCTCGAGATAATACTTTTTGTACGAGACACTGTTCATGATTCTGATCGCATAATCGGATAAATTTTTATGAAGGTACACATTATTTTAAAATGCCATAATACATCAAGTAACATCCATCCATCCATTCCAATAATAACACAGCCATGGCCACCTGTACCTGTTTCTTATCAGCACATCATTTGTCTTATCAGTTCAATATGTCTATCCTACCATAGAATGTTTTGCCCCAGAACAACCAGCCTGGTTTCAGAGACTAGACGTAACATAGTAAATGTATATCCGAGATACTCAAAATAGTATGATATGTTTTGTTGGTTATGATTGCATAAGAGAGAAGGTTACTTGAGTCAAAAGTAGGGTGGGTGGGTAAGTGTATCAAGATCAACATCAAGCAAACCAAAGGTTTGTTTGAATCATGGGCAACTTTGCAACTACTTACTACTTTACAACTACTTAGCATGTTAGCTAATCCTGCCCCTAGCCTTAACCCTTTAACCTAACTCCTAACCTTAACCCTAACCAGTGCTTAATTTGCCGGAGCAGGATCCAGCAGTGTTTGCAATGTAAGCATTCAAATAAAAGCAATCAGAGTTCATTCGAGTTGCTTTCCCATTAATTCTCCTGTCCCCTAAAAAAAACGCAGATTTTCAGCCTGCCGCATGATATTCAAAGAATGAATGTGTTTGGGCCTGCCCGGGCTTATGATTTGCTCAACATTATCGCCTATGTTTGAGACCAACGCATGGCCATTGCTGTGGTGAGAGAGAGAGAAGCACTCCTGTATCTCTCTCAGAACTAGACAGATTCCCTCTCTATGTGGTGAGAGAGAGAGAAGCACTCCTGTATCTCTCTCAGAACTAGACAGATTCCCTCTCTATGTGGTGAGAGAGAGAGAAGCACTCCTGTATCTCTCTCAGAACTAGACAGATTCCCTCTCTATGATCTCGCTCCCTCTCTCTTCTAGACATGAGCCTGCAACTGTCATCTCTCCAGCATTGCACTTGATCATTTATTTCCTGATAGAATCATAGCTGTGGGAAGGGTTCTGGAGGTGCAGCAGCACCCCCGATTCATTTAAATACATTTGCCAAAGTTATAGAATTACTGCTCTCAGGTCAGAAATAAATACAAGTCAGTCACCAGTGCTAAGCTACACTTCATCTCTTCTCCGGCCTGGGTCTGGCCACAATACTTTGTCCACATCACAAGATACGTTTTCTCTTGCCAAACATCGAGGGAAGTATCTCCTAGCATGGCGTATCCAACCTTGGACAAAGGCAACCTCTATGTCCCCACATGCGTCCTCCATTGCCTGGAGAAGCGGCATGTGGGCATAGGGTTGGTGATCATACACTTTCCAGCGCCAGGCTGAGAATAATTCCTCTATGGGATTTAGAAAAGGTGAATATGGGGGTAGGTACAAAACTACAAATTGTGGATGGGTGGCAAACCAGTTTTGGACCAGAACAGCCCGGTGAAAACTAACATTGTCCCATAAAACCACAAATCTAGCAGGCTCCTGATCTGGATCAGGGACAAGCATTGTGTAAATTGTATCCAGAAAAGTGAGCATATGGCCGGTGTTGTACGGACCCAGTGTGGCATTGTGATGGAGGACCCCGTTTTGAGTGATGGCAGCACACAGTTATATTACCCCCACGCTGTCCAGGGACATTGGTAATTGCCCTCTGTCCTATTACATATCTTCCGCGGCGCCTGGTTTTGGTGAGGTTGAAGCCAACCTCATCCACATAAATAAATTCATGGCGAATTACATGGGCATCCAGCTCCAATACTCTCTGTAACAGACAAAAGGATATACAGATGAGTAAATATGGTATGTCTGAAGTACTGGAAGTAGTGTTGCATACATACCTCTACAAAGTCATGTCGCATATTCTTGACTCTGTCAGAGTTTCTCTCAAATGGCACCTTGTAAAGTTGTTTCATCGTCACTCGGTGCCGTTGGAGGATGCGTTGTGTGGTCGACAGGCTTACAGCATTGATGTTGTTAAATATGGTGTCATTATTCAAGATATGCTCTCTTATCTCTCGAATCCTAATTGCATTGTTGGCCAAAACCATATTTATAATTGCAGTCTCTTGTACATCTGTAAACAAGCGTCCTCGTCCTCCATGATGTCTTTGCCTTTCCACTCTGTACAGAATTCAAACACAGAGGTGGCGCAATGGGGTGCTGTACTGCAGCGCCAGCTGTGCCACCAGAGACTCTGGGTTCACGCCCAGGCTCTGTCGTAACCGACCGCGACTGGGAGGTCTGTGGGGCGACGCACAATAGGCCTAGTGACGTCCGGGTTAGGGAGGGTTTGGCCTTTAGGGATATCCTTGTCTCATCGCGCACGGGCGCAGTGCACCGGGCGCAGTGCACGCTAACCAAGGTTGCCAGGTGCATGGTCTTTCCTCCGACACATTGGTGTGGCTTGCTTCCGGGTTGGATGCGCACTGTGTTAAGAAGCAGTGCGGCTTGGTTGGGTTGTGTATCGGAGGACGCATGACTTTCAACCTTCGTCTCTCCCAAGCCCGTATGGGAGTTGTAGCGATGAGACAAGATAGTAACTACTAACAAATGGACACCATGAAATTGGGGAGAAAAAAGGGGTAAAAAAAAACAAGAAAAAAAGATTTCAAACAGTATGTGTTCAGCATAGGAACTGTAAACAATGTACAAAAAAATGTATGATATGCATGATAACCAACCTCATTCATTCAGTGGATTTAGAGTTACAAATGTTTATGCAATACTATGCAGTCATACGTATTTTACAGTACAGCAACTATCTAACGCTAAAATAGTCATTAGATAGTTGCATACCTGTTCTGATTTCTGAAGGTTCGAATTATGGACGCCACTGTAAATCGACTCAAGTTGGAGCCTGGTCAAATCATGGTCAAACCGTGGTTGATCACACGATCAACAAGTGTTGCCCTAATCTCATCAGAGATGGCTCTCCTTCCTTCTCTTCTTTGCCCTCGTCCTCTTCTTCCTATTCCTCTCCCTCCTACTCCTCTTGCTCTCTGTCCATTGTTGGCATCCATTGTTCAAAACAGGTCATCTGACCTTTGACCTATTTATAGGCCTATACTACAGTAAATCAGTGATTGGTTAGTGATCAGTTAAGCTATTAGTGTTTGCACATGTGAGGAGTGTGTGTGTGACTTGGTGAATAAGTGTAGCATTTTGACTGGTTGTGTTTGGAAAAGGAAAGAAAGTCACTTCCTGTTTGATTTTTGAGTTTTAGGTAGAGAATTGTGTGTAGTGTTTTAAAAAAAGTGTTTTATGCAATTGACAACTGAATCAAAGGATGAGAAATAGCTTATGGTTTTGTATATTTGGTGTGTAGTTTTGCACTTTGAGTGAGAGGTTTCAAAAATCGTGTGACATGAAAAGATTTTGTGCGTAAGCAGTTGGAAAAAACTGTATTTGTTTGTCTATATCTATAACAACTAGTTTGACTGTATTTGGGGGGATGTTGTTTTTGTTTTTGTTTGGTTCTTGTCTCGGCACTGAGGCTACAGGTGTAAGATCTTAATTTGACTACATTTGGTCTACATTGTATTATGCCTCTGTCTGTTCTATCCTGTCTAGGCCTCCAACCCATTCCTCCCAACCAGAGGGGGGTCATTGACCTCCGGTGGCCGTTTACGGTGCCCGTCCTGCAGGCACGAGGTGGTGCTGGACCGCCACGGGTTCTACAGGCTCCAGAGGAACCGGCTGGTGGAGAACATCATCGACATGTTCAAACAGGAGTCCACCAGGTGAGAGAGTCATACACTGTAGGAGTCCAAAGGAAAAATAATACTTCCGGTATCTGAACTTTGCTTTCCAACCAAGGTGCATGAACAGATGAGAAAACTGAGGGGAAACTATTTGCTCCATGTTCTCGCTAGCTTGTTACAGGTACGGTACAGTTCTTATTACAGTAATCATTTAAAAACGTAATTATTAAAGAAAGTAACCACCATCTCAGATAGACACCACCACCACCATCATCACTACCATAAGTGGTCCAATTTGCAGGATCCTACTATACCAGACTGAAAGCACAGACATCCAGTTACTCAATTTTGTGACTTTCGGCCAAAATCCATTTCTATGTGTAATTCCCTTAGCTTTCCTTATTCCATTACCAGGCTTTAAACTACTTCCAATATGTCTCTGAATTTCCTACGAGAAGACAGAACAGTGATTTCTAAAAGGTGTTCAGTTAGGCCATTGAACAGGGAATTCTAAAAGTAGGTCAGTTTAGGGCATTGAACAGTGAGAACCTCATAATGATAGCAATGTGACATTTTCTCTTCTGATAGAAATATTAAAAACTCATACAACCTACATGCAAAACGTGTTGAAACTGTTCTCAGGGAAAAAGTCCTGGTGCCACTCATACTGAATGTTTTCTTCAATATTTACTAATTTTCTCACCTTGTGTACCAGACCTCCAGGCTGCCTTATAAAGACACATGGTGGCTGGTGAACGTGACTAGTAGTAGTTTCTAAACTAGAGTTGATAAACAGATAATGAGATATGGGTGATGTTTTTAACCGGGCAGCTGGTAGCCTAGCGGTTAAGAGCGTTGGATCAGTAACCGAAAGGTTGCTGGTTTGAATCCCCGAGCCGGCTAGGTGAAAAATCTGTCAATGTGCCCTTGAGCAAGGCACTTAACCCTAATTGCTCTGTAGTGTCTGCTAAATTACTCAAATGTAGATGGCTCCATCCAGAAGAAACAGCTGTGACTAGAGCTAAATACAGTCAAGGAAGTATGTAGTTCACAAACATTGCATTTACATGAAGGATTACCTTTTATATTTAACTCGGGGTAAAATAAGTGTTAGGGTTTTTATAGTGAGAGGGTCGTCTTATCACTGCTTTGCGGTGGGGGTTTGGAGCTATAAGAATGCATGAGATGAAGCAGCGTAGGGTAGGTTACTTTCTAAATGTAATCCGTTAGTTACTAGTTAACCTGTCTGAATTCTTTATCAGTAACAGAACTTCTGGATTACCCACATTTAGTTATGTCATCTCATTACTTTCCATTAGAAGAAGACAAAAAGGATCCATCAAACACATTTGGTGTGTCATCACAGTGGTCTCTGACTTGTGGTCAGACTCGCTCAGGTGGAACAAACTTAAACTTGCGCCTTAAACCGAATGGTGTCATAATGTGTGTGTGTGTGTGTGTGTGTGTGTGTGTGTGTGTGTGTGTGTGTGTGTGTGTGTGTGTGTGTGTGTGTGTGTGTGTGTGTGTGTGTGTGTGTTTGTGTGTGTGTGTATTTAGAGAAAGTGTGACTAATGCCTTACTGTGTATTTTTCCTGCAAACATCCTTCAGAATTGAAATGTAATCCAATAAGTAATCATCTAGTTTTCCAAAATAAACTGTAATCGCATTACAATATTTTTTGCTGGTAACGTAACTGATTACAGTTACAGTTTTTTGTAATCAGATTACATGTAACTGATTACATGCTTTTAAGAATAGGAGCCCATAGGCAATGTAATCTAGCTCTCTACTGTCCTGTATCCAACATCACGCTTAATGCTTCAGGCTTTATTTCTGAGACACAACTCTCTTCCGCTTGACACAGAGAGAGAGGGAGAGAGAAAGAGAGAGAGAGAGAGAGAGAGAGAGAGAGAGAGAGATGGATGGAATGGAGGGGAAAGGTGCTCTGTGTGTTTGAGGACACTCACTAGCTCGAAAGAGAGAACATAAGAGAGAAGAAGAGGGATACTTTCTGTGTGTTTTTGAGTGCTTGCTAGTCGGAAAGAGAGCTTGTGTGTATACTGTAGAAAGAAGTGGAGTAGGGACCCTCTAGGGCAACAGAAAAAGGGAGAGAGAGGAGTAGAAGAGGGTCATGTTGTGTGTCTCCTGTGTTGTGTTGGGAGATGGAGGCATTGTGTCTGTCATTCAGCACTGGTGCCCATATGATCCCATAGCCCCGCAGTGAGTCAGAGGGGTGATTCGGTTGGCAAAAGGGGTTCCGGTACAAGTCAGTCACACAATGATATACTTCCAACTGACTTGGTGTGTGTGTGTGGTTTGTGGTGTGTGTGTGTGTGGTGTGTATTTGGAGGAAGTGTGACTAATGCCTTGAGGCCTGTACGACACACACAACACTCCATTTAGATACTGTCTGTACAGATGCCCATGGCTCTGTGATGTTACCTATGATCACCTTCTGACTGCATGGTGGGGTGTTCAGTTACCATGGGCAGGCAGCCTGAATCTAACCTCAACTGATCAGGAGAGGAAGCCACTATACTATTACAGTAAGATGCACCCCTAGTGTTGGGAGTCTCAGCATGTCTCCTTCCCCCTCCAGCAGCCCTAGGCCAGCGGCCCCAGAGAGGACGGAGGAGCAGGCCATGTGCCAAGAGCACGAGGAGAAGGAGATCAACATCCACTGTGTGACCCACAGCGTGCCCACCTGCTCCATGTGCAAGGTGTTTGGAGCCCACCAGGACTGTGAGGTGAGCCGCTCAAAAGCATGTACCAGACACAGAAGGTGAGGACTGGCTGATGTAGGAAAACATCTTCTTCAAGACATTTACAGTACAGTAGGTCAACTGGGAAAGTTGCCTCCTGTGTATAAGTCAGTGCATTGCAACTCACTCAGTGACTGATGTGTCTTGGCTTCTCGTTCATGTGGTTGTGTGTGTGTGTGTGTGTGTGTGTGTGTGTGTGTGTGTGTGTGTGTGTGTGTGTGTGTGTGTGTGTGTGTGTGTGTGTGTGTGTGTGTGTGTGTGTGTGTGTGTGTGTGTGTGTGTGTGTGTGTGTGTGTGTGTGTGTGTGGTTGTGCATGCTGGTGGGTGTGCTGCGGCGGCCACAGACGGAGTTGACTGACGGGATAGCGATGATGGTGGGGAACAACGACAGGATCCAGGGCATCATCAGTCAGTTAAAGGAGACCGGCCAGACCATAGAGGTGACTGGCCCAGTGTGGCAGCACCTGTCTTTGTGTCTCTGTCTGTCTGTGTGTCTCTCACACAGCCAGACAACTGAAACCAGGATGTTACTGTAATCAGCCCCCCCCCCCACCCCATTCTCCACATACACACAAACACCTAGACAAATGACTAGGTGTTCTACTGCCTGTGTTGTACTGCCTCACACGAATAAACACATAGGTTTCCAGAGATTCCTTCTCCCTCACACATACCAAGAAACACACAGAAATGTTACTGCCTTCCCACTCGCTCACACTGAGAAACCAGGAGGAGAACTGATGGGGAGAGAGTGGACACCCCTGATGTGCACACGCACAACACACACACACACACACACAGACACACACACACACACACACACACACACACACACACACACACACACACACACACACACACACACACACACACACACACACACACTGGAGTTGATGAGCTAGCTAGTAGCTGTACTGGGGAGGAAACTGGAGCGGCTCCAGTCCCCTCTGTGTCACTCGTGGTGGTGTTACCCAGGATTGCCATGTAGAGCTGGGTCGTGTTCAGACCTGGGTCGTGTCCACTAGGCACGGAACGGGAGAAAACACTTATGTGTGTCCGTCTGTCTGTCTGGGGGTATGTGTGTGTTGCCTGTGTACTGGAGAACGGCAGGAGGCAGAAGTCCCAGGTGTGTGAGAAGTTGGACCATCTGTAAACCATCTTGGAGGAGAGGAAGAGGGACTTAAATTTGAAGTTGGTGGCCGAGCAGGAAGAGAAGCACATAGATTGGTTTAACCAAGAAGTACAAAAGAGCACCAGGAGCGGAGCTGTAGGACCGTAGAGACAGGCATACAGACCATGGAGTAACCAGAGATGGCCGCCTTCTTACAGGTGACTGCCACAAACACACTTCCTCAACATTCAGGCTTGAATCCTGATTTAGGTTTCACACTGCAAAATACCTCCTTAAAAAGGGAGTACATTTGCTGCCTAACAGTAATTATTGATCAAACAAAGTATGTGTTTCATGTACCACATTATTTACAGATCTATAGAGACCACACAGAATAAGGGAAGCCTGACTCTCCGTGTGTGTGTGTCAGGATTGGGGAGGCGTCGAGCACCTCCCACCTGGATAAGGTGGAGCTTGGATATGAGGTGATGGATCACTACACTGTTAACTCCTGGAGAGAGGGCAGGGCTCTGCGTAACATCGACTTCATCTCAGGTAGAAAGAGTTGGCAGTGAAGCGTCTTCTTGGGCGATATAGACAAAAATCCATATCGTGATAAATTGGCTGAATTGATGTGATAACGATAAATAGAACGATAAGTTTATAACATTAATGTACAACATAGTTTGATTTATTTGTTATCTTTTAAACTACTATTACTAGTTTGATAGTTGTAGTGTCACGATCGTCATATGAAGCATTCTTTTATTGAACGACGAAAAAACCCGACGTAAACTGAACAAGCTTACAAAACAACAAACGACCGTGACTGCTAATGAAACATAGTGCTAACATGCAACTAGACAATCACCCACAATGACAAAACAGGCTACCTAAATATGGCTCCCAATCAGAGACAATGACTAACACCTGCCACTGATTGAGAACCATATCAGGCCAAACACAGAAACAGACAAACTAGACATACAACATAGAATGCCCACTCAGATCACACCCTGACCAAACAAAACATAGAAACATACAAAGCAAACTATGGTCAGGGCGTGACATGTAGCCATCAATTGTCCCAATAAATATCCCCCATATTAGCAAACATTTCAAACTTCCCATTTCTTTAGTATAGGCTTCTTATCATAATGAACGATATCAGCAACGTGCCTGCGATAAGTGATCGGTATGATCGGTGTGGATAATTTCTGATTTATCGTCCCAGCTCTAGGTCTTCTTGAGTATCCCTGCACACAGAGGCTTTGTCATTGAGTCTCTCTATGTTAATCAGTGATGTATTGTTGTCTCTACCTTCTTTCCATTTGTGCTGTGCCCAATAATGTTTATACCATGTTTTGTGCTGCTACCATGTTGTTGCTACCATGCTGTGTTGTCATGTGTTGCTGCCTTGCTACTGTATGTTGTTGTCTTAGGTAGTCTTAGGTAGTGTTGTGTTGTCTCTCTTGTCGTCATGTCGTCGTGTTTTGTCCTATATTTTTTATCCTTTCTTTTTTTAAATTTTTTATCCCAGGATCCATCCCCGCAGGAGGCGTTTTGCCTTTTGGTAGGCCGTCATTGTAAATAAGAATTTGTTCTTAACTGACTTGTCTGGTTAAATAAAGGTCAAATAAAAATAAATAAAAGTCTACCCCTGCACACAGAGGCTATGTCCTCGTCAACATCTCAGGTCCTAGAGGGATGAGGGGGTGCACCTCAACTGTCAACATCTCAGGTCCTAGAGGGATGGGGGGGGGGGGGGGGGGGGGGGGCGTGCATCTCAATTGTCAACATCTCAGGTCCTAGAGGGATGGGGGGGTGCATCTCAATTGTCAACATCTCAGGTCCTAGAGGGATGGGGGGAGGGGGGGCATCTCAATTGTCAACATCTCAGGTCCTAGAGGGATGGGGGGGTGCATCTCAATTGTCAACATCTCAGGTCCTAGAGGGATGGGGGGGGGGGGGGGGGGTGCATCTCAATTGTCAACATCTCAGGTCCTAGAGGGATGGGGGGAGGGGGGCATCTCAATTGTCAACATCTCAGGTCCTAGAGGGATTGGGGGGTGCATCTCAATTGTCAACATCTCAGGTCCTAGAGGGATGGGGGGAGGGGGGCATCTCAATTGTCAACATCTCAGGTCCTAGAGGGATGGGGGGGTACATCTCAATTACAAACATCTCAGGTCCTAAAGGGATGGGGGGGCGCATCTCAATTGTCTTGTGTGATTTATTTTCCTTGTTTTCTGTGTGTCATCTTTATTGATCTGAAAACAGGCTAGGTAAAAGCAACATTAAGCTTTCCATAGATGTTGTTGTTTTTCTTCATTCATCCCTCACTTACATATCCCTCTGTCTGTAGATGACGAAGATGAGTATGAGGAGGTAGATGGTGGAGAAGCCTCTAGATGCTGATCAAATGTCAATTTTTAGTTTTTCCCCTAATGCAGGGTTCCCCAACTGGCCGAAAAAAACTGTAAAAAAACACCAGCAAATCAGCTCCATGTGATTTTAATTTGGGAAATCTGTTCCAAAGTATTCCTACGCATAGTAGAGAGATATATGGTCATATACAAATGTAAACAAGGTTTTATGTTTTTGTCAAGTATTGTATCTGTTTGGGCTTCTTGGAATCAATTTGCAATCTACAAATTATTTGTAATTAAGTTCCAGCCCCCTGACCATCCGCTCAATAACAAATTGTCCCACAGCTGAATCTAGTTGATTATCCCTGCCCTAATGGTTAAGGTTAGGAGTGGGAGAGGGAAAGCTGATCCGTGATCAGTGCCTATTGCCAACGACCTGGAGCATACCTGCACAGGTGATAGACTGATCATTCTGGCACAAAACTCTCCTGGGACTTCCTCCCAAGTCTGTGGTTGGATGCAGCTGGACATGGACATGTTTTTTGCCCAATAGGAGTGCATTTCAGGACTTGGAGTCAGAAAGTTCACTATGGGAAAACTTTTTTGCCTGATTAAATTCATGTCTACCTCTACCTATTTAAATAAAAAAGGAATGTACTACCAGTGTTTTTGTTTTGTTTTTTCAAAAGGAGATGTGGCTCGTTTTAGCGTTCCCTCAGACTGCCATTGTAGCACTTTGCCTAGGCAGCAGTGCTGTTTTTTAATGAAGTTGGCAAGATGCCACCGTCTGATCTACATCATTAGAGAATATCATAGGCTGAACATCTCAAACAATAACTTTTGGAGGATTTTTATGGTTTTTGCCTTTTTCTGTCTTTGTTTTTAATGAAGAAGTATTCAAATCAAATCAAATGTATTTTTATAGCCCTTCGTACATCAGCTGATATCTCAAAGTGCTGTACAGAAACCCAGCCTAAAACCCCAAACAGCAAGCAATGCAGGTGTAGAAGCACGGTGGCTAGGAAAAACTTCCTAGAAAGGCCAAAACCTAGGAAGAAACCAAGTTAGGAACCAGGCTCTAAGGGGTGGCCAGTCCTCTTCTGGCTGTGCCGGGTGGAGATTATAACAGAACATGGCCAAGATGTTCAAATGTTCATAAATGACCAGCATGGTCAAATAATAATAACCACAGTAGTTGTCGAGGGTGCAGCAAGTCTGCACCTCAGGAGTAAATGTCAGTTGGCTTTTCATAGCCGATCATTAAGAGTATCTCTACCACTCCTGCTGTCTCTAGAGAGTTGAAAACAGCATGTCTGGGACAGGTAGCACGTCCGGTGAACAGGTCAGGGTTCCATAGCCGCAGGCAGAACAGTTGAAACTGGAGCAGCAGCACGGCCAGGTGGACTGGGGACAGCAAGGAGTCCTCATGTATTCCATGAAGGAACGCACAGGTGGTAAGATAAAGCAAAATTATATTTGGTAACATTAGGACTTCACATGGGAGAATAATTTATAGGTTTAATATATACAGTATAAGTTACTTCAATTACTATAAGAGACAGCAAGCAGTCTTTACTCATTTGAAAAAAATTGAGAAAAAAACGTTTGTAAGATGATATTTTGCCTGCGTATTGTCAGTGTATATTACGTTGCATACATAAAGTGTGTGCATAAAACTTTTTTGGTCAGGTGTCCTTCCTTAGTGTATGACATCTGAATGCAACACTACTTCCTCCCTGTAGAAACCTTGTCTCGCTGTTCACACGTCTCACTGCCTCAGTTCAGCTAAAGATGTCAGGGAGCTTGTTGTGCAATCCATATACCTCCTTCCATCTGAGTGGAGGGAGTGTGTGTGTGTGTGTGTGTGTGTGTGTGTGTGTGTGTGTGTGTGTGTGTGTGTGTGTGTGTGTGTGTGTGTGTGTGTGTGTGTGTGTGTGTGTGCGTGCGTGCGTGCGTGCGTGCGTGCGTGTGTGTGTGTGTGAGAGAGAGGTGGATCTTGAGGTGGTGCTTTAACGTGTCTCAAACACACGGATCCATGTAGAGATAAATCTAATGCAGATATCAGACCTGATAGTCTGGTTAATCAGTTCAGTTTCTCCAGATACCTTGAGTGGTGTTAGGTTTGTTTCACTGCACATATAGATAGATACATGATGTACTATTTTCCTTTTGTACATTTCATGTCATCTCTTCAGTTTTATTAACCTGTTTCAACTGTCCATCTACTAGCCAGTCATAGTGCTCCCCCGCCCCACAGACGCTCTGCTCCCCCTCCCCACAGACCTCCCCTGCTCCCCCTCCCCACAGACCCCCCCTGCTCCCCCTCCCCACAGACCTCCCCTGCTCCCCCTCCCCACAGACCTCCCCTGCTCCCCCTCCCCACAGACCTCCCCTGCTCCCCCTCCCCACAGACATCCCTGCTCCCCCTCCCCACAGACCTCCCCTGCCCCCCCCCCCCAGACCTCCCCTGCTCCCCCCCCCCCCCAAACCTTCCCTTCTCCCCCTCCCCACAGACCTCCCCCTCCCAACAGACCTCCCCTGCTCCCCCTCCCCACAGACCTCCCCTGGTCTCTGAGATGATTTAACCAGCAGGTATCGAAACCGGATCCAGATCTATCATTTACGCCTCCATTCCAATCACGTTTGCAGCATAGTTCACTGCAACCTTTCCAACTTAGGCTCTGTGCTGTAATAAGCCCTGTGTTACTATGTAGGGCAGACAATGGACCTTGACTCACAGACACACATCAATTGCTTTGTGTATTTTGACCCCACGGCCCGTGTCCAGGATCAGAGCACACACACCAGGCAGAGAGCTGATCCTAAATCAGTTCAAATAACTGGAAAAACTGTTAACATGTTTTGTTAGATCTGTATTATTAAGAGTAATCTTCCTTTTTGAATATTTCTTTTTGGACTTATTTCTCAACACATTGCAAATGGTATATCAACTATTACCGTTGGTTTGAAAAGGACAGGTGCTGCTGTTCGATGCTCATACAATTAGACATATACAGGAATCTAAGAAAGCTCTCGCCATGTCCTCACACTTTCTTCTGTTGTGCGGACTACTGTAGGTTACACAGACAATCCTGTTCAGTTTGATTTTGCCAGACACTTCAGATCAGTGAAAGGTTTGTGTGCAATATTTAAACAAAACCAAATTTAGATTCAAATGTTTTCAAGGCTATAACTATTATGGGCAATAAACTGTTGAATTTTAAAATATCCACAGGAAAGTGCAAACATAACTTTTCAGATTTTATTGAAAAATATAAATATAAGACATTCTCTTGCACAAAAAAATGGACTGGTTGCTCATAAGTTTATTAACAAACTTAAATAACATAACATACAATAAAACTTAATTTTCTAAGCCTATAAGGTCTACCAAAAAATATGTCCATATCTTAAAGAAAGAAACTTGTATATGCTACAGTTTGGATTGAGCACTTTAACAACAGTAGCCTAATATAAATTAACAGGACATAGTTTATCTTGCATGATACAGGCTACAATCTGAGAATTACACAAATCATGTACAAGCCCATTTAGTCTCCATCGTTGGAAGTTAAAGCTATAAAATAAATCATTATAAACAAAGATGGAAAAGCAGCACTATGGTATAGATAATTGTGTTTTGAGCTAAACGTAAAAACAAATCTTTGGCGGATGGATTGATGCAGTTTTCATTTCCCGAAGATCTCCATCATTTTTCTGTTGCTATGGGCTTGTTGCTGTAACTGTTCCGCTCTGGACATCTCCATCATCTGTCGAAGCATGTGGAACGTGAGATCTAGAGATATCGGCGGGTCGTCGGACCTCCTCCCCCTCTCCATCGAGTCGTCGAGCTGATTCGCGAAGCCGCTGATGAACCTATTGATGTCCCCAACTTTGCCTTGTAGAAGGCGCTGCGTCAGCTGGAGCTGCAAGGCTCTGTTGTAGACCGCTGGGGAGCCCTTGGGGTGCATGACTTTCGGTGCGGACGCGGCAGAGTTGCGGTTCCCGTTGCCCAGTCGGATGTAGTATTCCTCTCCGAGTCGCGTCAGGAGGGGAAGAGACTGTTGCTGCGCGTCGGGCTGTGGAGCGGTGGAGCGCTGGACATCGTCAGGGCTCTCGACAGCCCTACATTCATAGCGCGGTAAGAAGGCAAGCAGCAGAACCACGGTGGTGACAAGTAAATTGAGCTTCATGTCAGGGGATCAACAGGAATCTAAAAAAGAAAGGAGCCAATTAACTTTACGTCTCCTCTCAATTCTGATTATTTCTGTACAATACGTTGATGCGTAATTTGTGCGTAAAATGGAGAGGCGAGTTGCTGGATAATATAAAATAAATGTGCATGACTTTTATGTAAAAGTTTTCAATACACTGTCTAGAATTTTAAACTCTGGTCGTCTAGCATTATCGAACTAGGAATTTACAGCTAGATATACATAAAATAGAATATGTAAATTCAAAGTAATCCATTTAGTGGTCCATAAATCCAGGGGTTGATGAAATGTCCACAAAATCACAAGGAGAGCTAGCAGAGAGAGAGACTATATTATTTATGATCTTTCAGTATCCATCAAGTTAATATGAAAAACTATGAACAGCTCTTCATGTTGAGGAAAAAGGAACATGTAATGTCACCTGCCGACAGACAAATGTAAATCAAAGTTTAAAATTAAGTATGATATATGAATGGACTTGTTGCCAACAGAAAAGGTCTCATACCTTCAAGTTGAGCCGTTGTGTGTCCTGGAAGATTTTAGGTATTGTCGAGAGCTGCCTTCCTCTTCCAGTAGTGTTGTTCAAGAAATTGGTATAAGGTGTTCTTCAAAGAAAGAACGGCAACTTGGATTTATATAGCCAAGACCCGCGACAATTGTTCCGCTCTGAGCTCAGAGATTGCGTCTGCGCATGTGTGTAACTTGAAGGAATGCATCTGTGAAAGTCTGGGATAGTTTGAATGAGATGAGTCATAATGTTTGTGTGTGTGTGTGTGTGTGTGCTTTCAACACAGACAGGCTTGGATGTGGATATAATTGTTTGACCATACCCACTAGGCACACACAGTTCAACATCTAGTTTTAATTTACATTTGGATGAGTTGTCAAACGTGAAATTAACAAAACATTTCACCATGTCATTGAATTTAGGTTAAAAGACGAAAAAAACGAAATACCCTTATGTTGAGGACTTTTTGCAAATCCAATTAATTTTTCGCGTTGATTCAACGTCATCATGGATTTTATTTGTCGTTGTAGAAATGACGTGGAAACAACGTTGATTTAACCCGTTTTTTCCCAGTGGGTAGTTGATCTTTATCTTAGTGGCTGCTCTGTCCTACAAGAAAGAGCCTGTATAATAATGTTATGCACAAGAGGTGTTCAGAAAATGGACAGAATTGTAATTTTGGTGGGACACTTCTCATAATGAATCTCAGTCAGACAATCAAATGCCAGACTTTGTGCCCTGAATTATAAATTGGAAATAAAATAGTGCTGAGCCTTGATTAATATTTATAACAGATGACCTCAGAGTAAATTCTAAATTAACATAATTGTACTAATTAACTTCAAGATGCACAGATGGGCCCAAAATGCACCTGCCCAACATTTCATGGCAATATGGTAATCCCTTAAAATGTCTTAAACAGAATGTTCAGAATGCTTTAGGAGTTCACTAGAGCTCAACTTACTAGAGCTCAACCAATCTCAACTAAGCAATGGCATTACTGTTTGTTAACATTCTCCTAACCACTCCAGATGGCCTGCGTTGTATTCTGGAGGTGAACCTGCAAACATCTCAGTGTGTGACAGAGTGAGGGGCGTTCACCACCACCACTAGCAGCAGCAGCGTTTCTCAATGATTCATTACTGCTGCACACATGTACGTCACTAGCTGTGTTACTCCTGTCTTCTCCCCCGCCAGGCCCACTAGCCCCGCCAGGCCGCCACCTCACTCAGACAAGTGCCCGGGCCTCAAGTGACGCTCTCAAGATGGAGTGCTTGATCCAAGTTTCACACTGACCGCCATTAGAATCCCAATCGGCTCCATAGAGATCACAGACTCACTGTTTTCATCTCTCTCTCTCTCTCTCTCTCTCTCTCTCTCTCTCTCTCTCTCTCTCTCTCTCTCTCTCTCTCTCTCTCTCTCTCTCTCTCTCTCTCTCTCTCTCTCTCTAGCTCTCTCTTTCTCTGCCATATTGCTTCCACATACACATATATGGTTTTAAATTGTAGTTTAAAATGTTAATTTTGTGCTATTGTCCCTAAAATTTAGATGTCTAGTCCTTAGACCCCCACATTTTGCCATGTCTTTCTCTGTCACGTCATTTAGTCAACTGTGGTATGAAAAGCAGAGAAAACAATATTTCCCATCTGTGGTTTACAAAGAACCCCAGGGACTAATGCAATGAAATAACATGAAAAGTGGGTTCTTTCCCGGAATAGCTTAACGTTATTACATTTGATAACAGCATCCATCTTCTGACTAAGGTGACGGTCTGACAGGATAACTGTAGAAAATGGGACAAGTGAGGATTTCAAGTTCCCGAACATAATTGCAAATTTGACCATGATGAGCTGAATACAGTGTTGTAGCGGTGTTATACTGGTGTTGTAAGCGGTGTTGTAGCGGTGTTGTAGCGGTGTTAGACGGTGTTATAGTGGTGTTGTAGCGGTGTTGTAGTGGTGTTGTAGCGGTGTTATAGTGGTGTTGTAGCGGTGTTGTAGCAGTGTTGTAGCGGTATTGTTATAGTGGTGTTGTAGCGGTGTTGTAGTGGTGTTGTAGCTGTGTTATAGTGGTGTTGTAGCGGTGTTATAGTGGTGTTGTAGCGGTGTTATAGCAGGTTGTAGCGGTATTGTAGCGGTGTTAGAAAGTGTTATAGTGGTGTTGTAGCAGTGTTAGAGGGTGTTATAGTGGTGTTGTAGCGGTGATAGACAGTGTTATAGTGGTGTTGTAGAGGTGTTGTAGCGGTGTTGTAGCAGTGTTGTAGCAGTGTTAGACGTGTTATAGTGGTGTTGTAACGGTGTTGTAGCAGTGTTAGACGGTGTTATAGTGATGTTGTAGCGGTGTTGTAGCGGTGTTGTAGTGGTGTTGTAGCGGTGTTGTAGCGGTGTTAGACGGTGTTGTAGCGGTGTTAGACGGTGTTGTAGCAGTGTTAGACAGTGTTATAGTGGTGTTGTAGCGGTGTTGTAGCGGTGTTAGAAAGTGTTATAGTGGTGTTGTAGCAGTGTTGTAGCAGTGTTAGAAAGTGTTATAGTGGTGTTGTAGCAGTGTTGTAGCGGTGTTGTAGCGGTGTTGTAGCTGTGTTATAGTGGTGTTGTAGCGGTGTTATAGTGGTGTTGTAGCGGTGTTATAGCAGGTTGTAGCGGTATTGTAGCGGTGTTAGAAAGTGTTATAGTGGTGTTGTAGCAGTGTTAGAGGGTGTTATAGTGGTGTTGTAGCGGTGATAGACAGTGTTATAGTGGTGTTGTAGAGGTGTTGTAGCGGTGTTGTAGCAGTGTTGTAGCAGTGTTAGAGGGTGTTATAGTGGTGTTGTAGCGGTGATAGACAGTGTTATAGTGGTGTTGTAGTGGTGTTGTAACGGTGTTGTAGCAGTGTTAGACGGTGTTATAGTGATGTTGTAGCGGTGTTGTAGCGGTGTTGTAGTGGTGTTGTAGCGGTGTTGTAGCGGTGTTAGACGGTGTTGTAGCGGTGTTAGACGGTGTTGTAGCAGTGTTAGACAGTGTTATAGTGGTGTTGTAGCGGTGTTGTAGCGGTGTTAGAAAGTGTTATAGTGGTGTTGTAGCAGTGTTGTAGCAGTGTTAGAAAGTGTTATAGTGGTGTTGTAGCAGTGTTGTAGCGGTGTTGTAGCGGTGTTAGACAGTGTTGTAGCGGTGTTGTAGCGGTGTTAGACGGTGTTGTAGCGGTGTTGTAGCGGTGTTATAGTGGTGTTGTAGCGGTGTTGTAGCGGTGTTATAGTGGTGTTGTAGCGGTGTTAGAAAGTGTTATAGTGGTGTTGTACCGGTGTTGTAGCAGTGTTAGAAAGTGTTACAGTGGTGTTGTAGCGGTATTGTAGCGGTGTTAGAAAGTGTTACAGTGGTGTTGTAGCGGTGTTAGAGGGTGTTGTAGCAGTGTTGTAGCGGTGTTAGACTGTGTTTTTTTTGTGTGAATTTTACCCCTTTTTCTCCCCAATTTCGTGGTATCCAATTGTTGTAGTAGCTACTATCTTGTCTCTTTGCTACAACTCCCGTACGGGCTCGGGAGAGACGAAGGCTGAATGTCATGCGTCCTCCGATACACAAGCCGTACTGCTTCTTAACACAGCGGGCATCCAACCCGGAAGCCAGCCGCACCAATGTGTCGGAGGCTACACCGTGCACCTGGCAACCTTGGCTAGCGCGCACTGCGCCCGGCCCGCCACAGGAGTCGCTAGTGCGCGATGAGACAAGGAGATCCCTACCGACCAATCCCTCCCTAACCCGGACGACGCTAGGCCAATTGTGCGTCGCCCCACGGCCGGTTACGACAGAGCCTGGGCGCGAACCCAGGGACTCTGATGGCACAGCTGGCGCTGCAGTACAGCGCCCTTAACCACTGCGCCACCCGGGAGGCCTAGACGGTGTTATAGTGGTGTTGTAGCGGTGTTGTAGCAGTGTTGTAGTGGTGTTAGAAAGTGCTATAGGGGGGTTATAGTGGTGTTGTAGCGGTGTTAGACGGTGTTGTAGCGGTGTTATAGTGGTGTTGTAGCGATGTTAGACGGTGTTATAGTGGTGTTATAGTGGTGTTGTAGCGGTGTTAGACGGTGTTGTAGAGGTGTTATAGTGGTGTTGTAGCGGTGTTAGACGGTGTTATAGTGGTGTTGTAGCGGTGTTGTAGTGGTGTTGTAGCGGTGTTGTAGTGGTGTTGTAGCGGTGTTGTAGCAGTGTTGTAGCGGTATTGTTATAGTGGTGTTGTAGCGGTGTTGTAGTGGTGTTGTAGCGGTGTTATAGTGGTGTTGTAGCGGTGTTATAGTGGTGTTGTAGCGGTGTTATAGCAGGTTGTAGCGGTATTGTAGCGGTGTTAGAAAGTGTTATAGTGGTGTTGTAGCAGTGTTAGAGGGTGTTATAGTGGTGTTGTAGCGGTGATAGACAGTGTTATAGTGGTGTTGTAGAGGTGTTGTAGCGGTGTTGTAGCAGTGTTGTAGCAGTGTTAGACGTGTTATAGTGGTGTTGTAACGGTGTTGTAGCAGTGTTAGACGTGTTATAGTGGTGTTGTAACGGTGTTGTAGCAGTGTTAGACGGTGTTATAGTGATGTTGTAGCGGTGTTGTAGCGGTGTTGTAGTGGTGTTGTAGCGGTGTTGTAGCGGTGTTAGGCGGTGTTGTAGCGGTGTTAGACGGTGTTGTAGCAGTGTTAGACAGTGTTATAGTGGTGTTATAGTGGTGTTGTAGCGGTGTTGTAGCGGTGTTGTAGCGGTATTGTTATAGTGGTGTTGTAGCGGTGTTGTAGTGGTGTTGTAGCTGTGTTATAGTGGTGTTGTAGCGGTGTTATAGTGGTGTTGTAGCGGTGTTATAGCAGGTTGTAGCGGTATTGTAGCGGTGTTAGAAAGTGTTATAGTGGTGTTGTAGCAGTGTTAGAGGGTGTTATAGTGGTGTTGTAGCGGTGATAGACAGTGTTATAGTGGTGTTGTAGAGGTGTTGTAGCGGTGTTGTAGCAGTGTTGTAGCAGTGTTAGACGTGTTATAGTGGTGTTGTAACGGTGTTGTAGCAGTGTTAGACGTGTTATAGTGGTGTTGTAACGGTGTTGTAGCAGTGTTAGACAGTGTTATAGTGATGTTGTAGCGGTGTTGTAGCGGTGTTGTAGCGGTGTTGTAGCGGTGTTAGACGGTGTTGTAGCGGTGTTAGACGGTGTTGTAGCAGTGTTAGACAGTGTTATAGTGGTGTTGTAGCGGTGTTGTAGCGGTGTTAGAAAGTGTTATAGTGGTGTTGTAGCAGTGTTGTAGCAGTGTTAGAAAGTGTTATAGTGGTGTTGTAGCAGTGTTGTAGCGGTGTTGTAGCGGTGTTAGACAGTGTTGTAGCGGTGTTGTAGCGGTGTTAGACGGTGTTGTAGCGGTGTTGTAGCGGTGTTGTAGCGGTGTTATAGTGGTGTTGTAGCGGTGTTGTAGCGGTGTTATAGTGGTGTTGTAGCAGTGTTGTAGCAGTGTTAGAAAGTGTTATAGTGGTGTTGTAGCAGTGTTGTAGCGGTGTTGTAGCGGTGTTATAGTGGTGTTGTAGCGGTGTTAGAAAGTGTTATAGTGGTGTTGTACCGGTGTTGTAGCAGTGTTAGAAAGTGTTACAGTGGTGTTGTAGCGGTATTGTAGCGGTGTTAGAAAGTGTTACAGTGGTGTTGTAGCGGTGTTAGAGGGTGTTGTAGCAGTGTTGTAGCGGTGTTAGACTGTGTTTTTTTTGTGTGAATTTTACCCCTTTTTCTCCCCAATTTCGTGGTATCCAATTGTTGTAGTAGCTACTATCTTGTCTCTTTGCTACAACTCCCGTACGGGCTCGGGAGAGACGAAGGCTGAATGTCATGCGTCCTCCGATACACAAGCCGTACTGCTTCTTAACACAGCGCGCATCCAACCCGGAAGCCAGCCGCACCAATGTGTCGGAGGCTACACCGTGCACCTGGCAACCTTGGCTAGCGCGCACTGCGCCCGGCCCGCCACAGGAGTCGCTAGTGCGCGATGAGACAAGGAGATCCCTACCGACCAATCCCTCCCTAACCCGGACGACGCTAGGCCAATTGTGCGTCGCCCCACGGCCGGTTACGACAGAGCCTGGGCGCGAACCCAGGGACTCTGATGGCACAGCTGGCGCTGCAGTACAGCGCCCTTAACCACTGCGCCACCCGGGAGGCCTAGACGGTGTTATAGTGGTGTTGTAGCGGTGTTGTAGCAGTGTTGTAGTGGTGTTAGAAAGTGTTATAGGGGGGTTATAGTGGTGTTGTAACGGTGTTAGACGGTGTTGTAGCGGTGTTATAGTGGTGTTGTAGCCATGTTAGACGGTGTTATAGTGGTGTTATAGTGGTGTTGTAGCGGTGTTAGACGGTGTTGTAGCGGTGTTGTAGCAGTGTTGTAGCGGTGTTAGACAGTGTTATAGTGGTGTTGTAGCAGTGTTGTAGCGGTGTTAGACGTGTTATAGCAGTGTTGTAGCGGTATTGTAGCGGTGTTAGAAGGTGTTATAGTGGTGTTGTAGCGGTGTTAGACAATGTTGTAGCGGTGTTAGACGGTGTTGTAGCGGTGTTAGACGGGGTTGTAGCGGTGTTGTAGCAGTGTTAGACGGTGTTATAGTGGTGTTGTGGCGGTGTTAGACAGTGTTATAGTGGTGTTGTAGCGGTGTTAGACAGTGTTATAGTGGTGTTGTAGCAGTGTTAGACGGTGTTATAGTGGTGGTGTAGCAGTGTTATAGCGGTGGTGTAGAAGTGTTGTAGTGTTGTTGTAGCAGTGTTGTAGCGGTGTTGTAGCAGTGTTGTGGAGGTGGTGTAGCAGTGTTGTAGAGGTGGTGTAGCAGTGTTGTAGTGTTGTTGTAGCAGTGTTAGACATTGTTAGACGGTGTTATTGCGATGGTGTAGCTGTGTTGTACTGGTGTTGTAGCAGTGTTGTACTGGTGTTGTAGCAGTGTTGTAGCGGTATTAGACGGTGTTGAAGCAGTGTTGTAGCGGTGTTGTGGTGCTGTTGTAGTGGTGTTGTAGTGGTGTTGTAGTGGTGTTGTAGCGGTGTTGTAGTGCTGTTGTGGCGCTGTTGTAGTGGTGTTGCAGTGGTGTTGTAGCAGTGCTGTATCTCTGTTGTAGCGGTGTTAGACAGTGTTGTGGTGGTTTTGTAGTGGTGTTAGACGGTGTTGTAGCGATGTTTTAGCAGTGTTGTAGCTGTGTTGTAGCGGTGTTCTAGCGGTGGTGTTGTAGCGGTGTTGTAGCGGTGTTGTAGCAGTGTTGTAGCAGTATTGTAGCAGTGTTTTAGCTCTGTTGTAGCTGTGTTTCATGATCAAATCAAATTAATTTTTCACGTGCGCCGAATACAACTGGTGTAGAAATTACAGTGAAATGCTTACTTACAGGCTCTAACCAATAGTGCAAAAAAGGTGTTAGGTGAACAATTGGTAAGTAAAGAAACTAAGCAACAGTAAAAAGACAGGCTATATACAGTAGCGAGGCTACAAAAATAGCGAGGCTACATACAAACACTGGTTAGTCAGGCTGATTGAGGTCGTATGTACATGTAGATATGGTTAAAGTTACTATGCATATATAATGAACAGAGAGTTTCAGTAGCGTAAAAGAGAGGTTGGCGGGTGGTGGGTGGCGGGTGGTGGGACACAATGCAGATAGCCCGGTTAGCCAATGTACGGGAGCACTGGTTGGTCGGCCCAATTGAGGTAGTATGTACATGAATGTATAGTTAAGGTGACTATGCATATATGTTACCCAGATAATAGCAGCAGCGTAAAAAGAGGGGTTGGGGGGTTGCACACAATGCAAATAGTCCGTGTAGCCATTTGATTACCTGTTCAGGAGTCTTATGGTTTGAGGGTAAAAACTGTTGAAAAGCCTTTTTGTCCTAGACTTGGCACTCCGGTACCGCTTGCCATGTGGTAGTAGAGAGAACAGTCTATGTTCTACCCGCACTACCCGTTGTAGTGCCATGCGGTCAGAGGCCGAGCACTTGCAGTACCAGGCAGTAATGCAATGCTCTCGATGTTGCAGCTGTAGAACCTTTTGAGGATCTCAGGACCCATGCCAAATCTTTTTAGTTTCCTGAAGGGGAATAGGCTTTGTCGTGCCCTCTTCACGACTGTCTTGGTGTGTTTGGACCATTCTAGTTTGTTGCTGATGTGGACACCAAGGAACTTGAATCTCTCAACCTGCTCCACTACAGCCCCGTTGATGAGAATGGGTGCGTGCTCGGTCCTCCTTTTCCTGTAGCCCACAATCATCTCCTCAGTCTTGGCTCCGTTGAGGGATAGGTTGTTATCCTGGCAACACACGGCCAGGTCTCTGACCTCCTCCCTATAGGCTGTCTCGTCGTTGTCTGTTGTCTAAAAACTTAATGACGGTGTTGGAGTCGTGCCTGGCCATGCAGTCGTGGGTGAACAGGGAGTAGAGGAGGGGACTGAGTATGCACACCTGTGGAGCTCCAGTGTTGAGGATCAGCATGGCAGATGTGTTGCTACCTACCCTCACCACCTGGGGAAGGCCCGTCAGGAAGTCCAGGATCCAGTTGCAGAGGGAGGTGTTTAGTCCCAGGATCCTTAGCTTAGTGATGAGCTTTGAGGGTACTATGGTGTTGAACGCTGAGCTGTAGTCAATGAATAGCATTCTCACGTAAGTGTTCCTTTTGTCCAGGTGGGAAAGGGCAGTGTGGAGTGCAATAGAGATTACATCATCTGTGGATCTGTTTGGGCGGTATGCAAATTGGAGTGGGTCTAGGGTTTCTGGAATAATGTTGTTGATGTGAGCCATTACCAACCTTTCAAGGCACTTCATGGCTACGGACGTGAGTGCTACGGGTCTGTAGTCATTTAGGCAGGTTTCCTTTGTGTTCTTGGGCACAGCGACTATGGTGGTCTGCTTGAAACATGTTGGTATTACAGACTTAATCAGGGACATGTTGAAAATGTAAGTGAAGACACCTGCCAGTTGGTCAGCACATGCCCGGTACACACGTCCTGGCAATACGTCTGGCCCTGCAGCCTTGTGTATGTTGACCTGTTAAAAGGTCTTACTCACGTCGGCTACGGAGAGCGTGATCACACAGTCGTCCCGGAACAGCTGATGCTCTCATGCATGCCTCAGTGTTGCTTGCCTCGAAGCGAGCATATAAGTGATTTAGCTCGCCTGGTAGGCTCATGTCACTGGGCAGCTCACAGATGTGCTTTCCTTTGTAGTCTGTAATAGTTTGCAAGCCCTGCCACATAAGATGAGCGTAGTAGGAGCCGGTGTAGTATGATTCAATCTTAGCCCTGTATTGACGCTTTGCTGTTTGATGGTTCGTCGCAGAGCATAGCATGATTTCTTGTAAGCTTCTGGGTTAGAGTCCCGCACCTTGAAAGCGGCAGCTCTACCCTTTAGCTCAGTGCGAATGTTGCCTGTAATCCATGGCTTCTGGTTGGGGTATGTACGTACAGTCACTGTGGGGACGACGTCCTCAATGCACAGATTGATAAAGCCAGTGACTGATGTGTACTCCTCAATGCCATCGGAAGAATCCCGGAACAAGTTCCAGTCTGTGCTAGCAAAACAGTCCTGTAGTTTAGCATCTGCTTCATCTGACTACTTTTTTATAGCCCGAGTCACTGGTGCTTCCTGCTTTCATTTTTGCTTGTAAGCAGGAATCAGGAGGATAGAGTTGTGGTCGGATTTACCAAATGGAGGGCGAGGGAGAGCTTTGTATGCGTCTCTGTGTGTGGAGTACAGGTGATCTATAATTATTTTCCCTCTGGTTGCACATTTCACATGTTGATAGAAATTTGGTAGAACTGATTTAAGTTTCCCTGCATTAAAGTCTCCGGCCACTAGGAGCGCCGCCTCTGGGTGAGGGGTTTCCTGTTTTCTTATTTCCTTATACAGGTGTCTGAGTGCGGTCTTAGTGCCAGCATCTGTCTGTGGTGGTAAATAAAACAGACACAAAAAGTATAGCTGAAAACTCTCTAGGCAAGTAGTGTAGCCTGCAATTTATCACAATATACTCTACTTCAGGCGAGCAAAATCTAGCATTATAGCACAATTGGTTGGGCGGCCGTAAAACTGCTGCCATTTCTTCCTGCTCAATTTTTTTTAGCTCTGTTTTAGCGGTGTTGTAGCGGTGTTAGACAGTGTTGTAGCGGTGCTAGACGGTGTTTTAGCTCTGTTGTAGCGGTGTTCTAGCGGTGGTGTTGTAGCGGTGATAGACAGGGTTTTAGCTCTGTTGTAGCGGTGTTCTAGCGGTGGTGTTATAGCGGTGTTGTAGCAGTGTTGTAGCTGTGTTGTAGCTGTGTTGTAGAGGTGTTGTAGCTCTGTTGTAGCTCTGTTGTAGCTCTGTTGTAGCGGTGTTACAGTGGTGTTGTAGCGGTGTTAGACGGTGTTGTAGCTGTGTTGTAGCGGTGATAGATGGTGTTGTAGTGGTGTTGTAGCGGTGTTGTAGTGGTGTTGTAGCGGTGTTTTTAACTCTGAGGTAGCGGTGTTAGATGGTGTTTTAGCTCTGTTGTAGCTGTGTTTTAGCGGTGTTGTAGCAGTGTCTTAGCTCTGTTGTAGCGGTGATAGACGGTGTTGTGGCGGTGTTTTAGCTCTGTTGTAGTGGTGATAGACAGTGTTGTAGCGGTGTTTTAGCTCTGTTGTAGAGGTGATAGATGGTGTTATAGCGGTGTTTTAGCGCTGTTGTAGCGGTGTTTTAGCTCTGTTGTAGCGGTGATAGATGGTGTTGTAGCAGTGTTTTAGCTCTGTTGTAGCGGCGATAGACGGTGTTGTAGCGGTGTTTTAGCTCTGTTGTAGTGGTGATAGACGGTGTTGTAGTGGTGTTTTAGCTCTGTTGTAGCTCTGTTGTAGCGGTGTTACAGAGGTGTTGTAGCAGTGTTTTATCTCTGTTGTAGAGGTGATAGACGGTGTTGTAGCGGTGTTTTAGCTCTGTTGTAGTGGTGTTAGACGGTGTTGTAGCAGTGTTTTAGCTGTGTTTTAGCGGCGTTGTAGCGGTGTTGTAGTGGTGTTGTAGCAGTGTTTTAGTGGTGTTTTAGCGGTGTTGTAGCTGTGTTTTAGTGGTGTTTTAGCGGTGTTGTAGCTGTGTTTTAGCGGTGTTTTAGCTCTGTTGTAGCGGTGATAGACTGTGTTTTAGCGGTGTTGTAGCGGTGTTTTAGTGGTGTTGTAGCTTTGTTGTAGCAGTGTTGTAGCAGTGTTGTAGCTCTGTTGTAGCGGTGTTGTAGCAGTGTTGTAGCTTTGTTGTAGCGGTGTTGTAACTGTGTTGTAGCAGTGTGTTAGCTCTGTTGTAGCTCTGTGGTAGTGGTGTTGTAGCAGTGTTGTAGCTGTGTTGTAGCAGTGTGTTAGCTCTGTTGTAGCGTTGTTGTAGCAGTGTTTTAGCTCTGTTGTAGCGGTGTTGTAGCGGTGTTGTAGCAGTGTTTTAGCTCTGTTGTAGCGGTGTTTTAGCAGTGTTGTAGCGGTGTTGTAGCGGTGTTTTAGCTCAGTTGTAGCGGTGTTGTAGCAGTGTTTTAGCTCTGTTGTAGTGGTGTTGTAGCAGTGTTTTAGCTCTGTTGTAGCGGTGTTGTAGCGGTGTTGTAGCAGTGTTTTAGCTCTGTTGTAGTGGTGTTGTAGCTGTGTTTTAGCGGTGTTGTAGCAGTGTTTTAGCTCTGTTGTAGTGGTGTTGTAGCTGTGTTTTAGCTCTGTTGTAGCGGTGTTGTAGCAGTGTTTTAGCTCTGTTGTAGCGGTGTTGTAGAGGTGTTGTAGCAGTGTTTTAGCTCTGTTGTAGCAGTGTTTTAGCTATGTTGTAGCTGTGTTGTAGCGGTGTTGTAGCAGTGTTTTAGCTCTGTTGTAGCTGTGTTGTAGCTGTATTGTAGCAGTGTTGTAGCATTGTTTTAGCTCTGTTGTAGCGGTGTTGTAGAGGTGTTGTAGCGGCATTGTAGTTGGAGACCCTAGCCTTAGAGTAGAAGAATCCCCCTCCTAGCTCTTTCATCCCTCGTGTAAAATATCTTTGCCTCTATTGACTAACTGTAAATGTAACATTTTGGTGTATGTAGCCCAAGGTCCTGCTTATAGGCCCTCAACGCCCTGCCGAGGAAAATGTCTAAGGAAATCACTGTCCCTTAGAATCTTCATCGTACTACACTGTGTGTAATAGTGATTTCCTCCTCTCTCTCCATCTCTTCCCCCCCTCTCCTCCAGGGGAGGTGTCAGGTCCCATCATAAGAAGCACATGCTGTCCGACACAAATAGAACACACCACCATGTCAGACTGGAGGTGCAAGCGATTTCGGTCATCAATGGGCGGGTTCATGTTGCATGGGCCAGGCCCAGAGATTTCATGCTACGACCAAACTCGGCCCAACCGGCGCACCGGGCGACGCAAAATTAACTTGCCTCACTATCAACCTCACTATCAAATCAACCAACCAATACACCATGTGATGCAACACAGGAAGGGCTCAAGGCAGAAATTATGGAATCACTTGCCATGTTTTCTACAGTATGGTAGAAGTTGATCCGACACAGTGGTGAGACTGACTACAAGGACATTACTATGGGAGACAGAGAGACACTGGCTCGCTGTAAGTCTTTGGAGAGCATCAGCTACATTAAATAGCTTTAAGTGAGGACACTAATTCACCATGGCAACAGATGCCGCTTAAATTATGATCATTTGCTTTCATAATTGTCATGTGAAACAGACTGCAGGTACATTGCACTTCACTGTGAAGTGGTGCAACACTATTAACTAGATTGCTTGTTTGTTTTTGTGTGTTTGTTTGGTTGTTTTTTGTGTGTTTGTTTGTTTGTGTGTTTGTTTGTGTGTGTTTGACTGTGTGTTTGTTTGTGTGTGTGTTTGTTTGTGTTTGCTTATTTGTTTTGTGTGTGTGTGTGTGTTTGTTTGTGTTCGTTTGGTTGTTTGTTTGTGTGTTTGTTTGTTTGTTTGTGTGTTTGTTTGTGTGTTTGTGTGTTTGTTTGTGTGATTGTTTGTTTGTTTTTGTGTTTGTGTGTTTGTGTGTGTTTGTTTGTTTGTTGTCCCTCTGGCTGTCGTTTTAGGCTCTTGAGTGATTCATTGCTGTGTTTTAAAAAAAAAACATTTTACAGATCATGACCCTGCTTTGTTTGGTTAATTACATGCACACTCCAGGTAAATGCTCAAAATAAACGAGTGTCAAATACAATTCTCCACAAGCATCCTTGAGGACAGGTAGATTCATTATGTACAGGTAGGCCTGCTGATCACATGATTTTGAACAGCTGAATTCATTAGATATCAACTCCCAGTTGTCAGTCACAATCTGTTATAATCCATGGGAAAATGTTCAATAGTTATTGTATTTGGTGTTAATCTTCAATACAGTCCACTGTAATTCCCCTTGGTAAACCCAGCCATTCAGGAGCTAAAATGTCTCTGTGTATTGGTTCTAGACCTCTAGGGCAAGCCACTCAGTACTCTGTCCTGATGAATACCCTCCCTTACAACTTTAAATGTAGGTAAACCGGATCTCACTCACACACACACACACATGCACGAACACACACACACACACGCAAGCTCTCATTATTGACATCAGAAATAGACTCAAGTTCCAAGTTCTGCACTTGGTTTGTTTGTTTAAATCATTATTGAGGGGGTAGTTCACTTCCTTGAAACTAAAATGTAAAAAAAACTGTGGCACGCTGCAGTGTGTGAATGTGAGGTGTTTCTGTCTCTCTCTCCATCTGCTATCATTACTTCCTGTTTCTATGATTCTCCCAGGGGATTGGTGGAGATCTCTAATGACCCTAATAATGCCAATAAGGATGTGAATACAGTGGAGCTTGATGATATGAATAAAGTGAAATGCTAATCCAGATCTCACTCCGGCTAAAAGAAACGTCCCTTTTTCAGGACCCTGTCTTTCAAAGATAATTAGTGAAGATCCAAATAACTTCACAGATCTTCATTGTAAAGGGTTTAAATGATGTTTTCCATGCTTGTTCAATGAACCATAAACAATTAATGAACATGCACCTGTGGAACGGTTGTTAAGACACTAACAGCTTACAGACGGTAGGCAATTAAGGTCACAGTTATGAACATTTAGGACACTAAAGAGGCCTTTCTACAGACTGAAAAACAGCCTTAGGCATGAAGCAAAGAGTCATGAGGACTGCAGATGTGGCCATAGCAATAAATTGCAATGTCCGTACTGTGAGACGCCTAAGACAGCGCTACAGGGAGACAGGACAGACAGCTGATCGTCCTCGCAGTGGCAGACCAGATGTAACAACATCTGCACAGGATTGGTACATCCGAACATCACACCTGCGGGACAAGTACAGGATAGCAACAACAACTGAGTTACACCAGGAACGCACAATCCCTCCATCAGTGCTCAGACTGTCCACAATAGGCTGAGGGAGGCTGGACTGAGGGCTTGTAGGCCTGTAGTCCTCACCAGACATCACCCGCAACAACGTCGCCTATGGGCACAATCCCACCGTCGCTGGACCAGACAGGGCTGGAAAAAAGTGCTCTTCACTGACAAGTCATGGTTTTGTCTCACCAGGGGTGATGGTCGGATTCCGGTTTATCGTCGAAGGAATGAGCGTTACACCGAGGTCTGTACTCTGGAGCGGGATCGATTTGGAGGTGGAGGGTCCGTCATGGACTGGGGCGGTGTGTCACAGCATCATCGGACTGAGCTTGTTGTCATTCAAATCAAATAAAATTGATTTATATAGTCCTTCTTACATCAGCTGAGTGCTGTACAGAAACCCAGCCAAAAACCACATACAGCAAGCAATGCAGGTTGAGAAGCATGGGCAATCTCAACACTGTGCGATACAGGGAAGACATCCTCCTCTCTCATGTGGAACCCTTCCTGCAGGCTCATTCTGACATGACCCTCAAGCATGACAATGCCCCCAGCCATTCTGCTTGTCCTGTGCGTGATTTCCTGCAAAACAGGAATGTCAGTGTTCTGCCATGGCCAGCGAAGAGCCCGTATCTCAATCCCATTGAGCACATCTGGGACCTGTTGGATCGGAGGGTGAGGGCTAGGGCCATTCCCCCCATAAATGTCCGGGAACTTGCAGGTGCCTTGGTGGAAGAGTGGGGTAACATCTCACAGCAAGAACTAGCAAATCTGGTCCAGTCCATGAGGAGGAGATGCACTGCAGCACTTAATGCAGCTGGTGGCCACACCAGATAATGACTGTTACTTTTGATTTTGACCCCCCCACTTTGTTCAGGGACACACTATTCCATTTCTGTTAGTCACATGTCTGTGGAACTTGTTCAGTTTTTGTCTCAGTTGTTGAATCTTGTTATGTTCATACAAATATTTACACGTGTTAAGTTTGCTGAAAATAAATGTAGTTGACAGTGAGAGGACATTTCTTTTTTTGAGTTTATATATTATACTGTCCTTTCCTATTTTATGATTTCCATTGATATATTCTGCATGCGGGGCTGCACATAGCCTTCCTATGTGAATCTACAGCTATAAATGTGAACATGGATGAGTTACTGTGAAGGAAATTGAAAGAAAAATGTAGGTCACTCACAGCACTGCACAAAATTGTTTTCACCCAATTTTTTCCCAATAATACACTATCTATTTCTGGCCTTCCTCTCCTCCTCATTGTTCTGTGACTCCCGTGAAGCCACCGCAGACTGGCTTCAGTCAGACTTCAGTCAGATAGGCCCGTTTTCTGCCTCACAACAGTGGGCAGTGCACTACTAATAATCAGATTTAGTTCTCTTGGGAAACTCCATTTATCTGGGTGTCTGATCTGGGTACGCGTCTACAGAGACTCGTTTAACCAGTGATGTCCATGTCAAAGCATATCAACACCATTCAAATGAGATCGCTTTAATTCCTATATTACATAACTTGTTTATTTCTTGATAATAGGACTTAATCATTCACTGGAAGTGATTGTAGTTGATTTCAAAGTGTTTTTCTAAGGTCACAGTCACGAAGGTGTCTATAGGAATGTGTATGACGTGTTTGTTGTCGACAACTAAGTGGGAAAAATAATGAAGATGTTTCTCCTCCATCATGTCTTGGTGAGGGCGGTCGATGCCATGTGGCATTTTCCTCTCCTATCCACAGCGCACGCTGCCTGCCACCAAGTCTCAGAGCTTTGTGAGTCTCGAATCAGTCTTTGTGTGATGACGTCACAATTGTATGTTAGTTTCAGGACTGCAGTCATTTATTTGCCTGTGACTTAAAACTTGCTCTCATAGCCTCTTCTCATTATTTCTCATTCCACGTTTGCACTCTAGTGACTTCATATTTGATGTTATGGAAGTAAACAAAGATGGAAAATAGTGACTGCTGAGCTGAACCTATATTGGAGGTGTCACAATCATTACAAGGAGTGGACCAAGATGCAGCATGGTATGGTTCCATCCTCTTTATTTTGAAGTGAAACTCAAAGAAAACGATAAATGCAAAAACGAAACGTGAAGCTGCTATAGTGCTCACAGGCAACTATACATAGTCAAGATGCCACAAAGCACAAAGGGGAAATGACTGCTTAAATGTGATCCCCAATCAGAGACAACGATAAACAGCTGCCTCTGATTGGGAACCATACCACGCCAACATAGAAATATAATCACCTAGATGTCCCACCCTAGTCAAACCCCGACCTAACCAACATAGAGAATAAAAAGCTCTCTGTGGTCAGAGTGTGACAGGAGGGCACTTGAAGATGGCTGACAACTGCATCAGAACTGAGATTGTATTCTTACCAACTGCAGTCCAATAGGACGCCACTTGTCTTTCCACAGATATAGGATCAGTTTACCCTGCGTAAACCCTAATCTTCAGCATGTAGGGTTAAACACAAAACTGACCACACATCAGCCCTTAAAGCATAGCTACAAGTTCCTTTGTCTACTTTGGCTCTTCCCGGGTCAGCTTTACTTCAGAAACACTTTTTGGCTATGAGTGGTCAAGACCTTATCACAGTGACATCAGAGGCCAAGTCTGCGAAACATTGTCATCCATACGTCTCACGCTCATGTGGTGATCCCGGATGTTTAGTGTCCCCTTCAGTCACAGGTGATTTGCATAATTCCCATCAGTCTTTGCAGATGATCGCTCTGTGAGTGTTTGTCCCACAGTGCGTAACTGATGCACTACGCTGTGTTACACAAGATGCTGCCCAGTGAGGGGAAAACAAGTAAATAGGCTATTCTGAGTACAGGGTCAAAGCTGCATTAAAACAATCAAATGAGCTAAACATGAATGTTTTGGGTTGTGTTTATATGTTTTCACCCAGTAACTTTATGGATGAGTAGAATGCAGTAGGATCACAAGATGACACAAAGGGGGACAAGAAATCCTGACATCGCAATCCTCTTTATCCAATAAAGTTGTCAATATAACTTCTGGAGAGTGATGTTTTGGCCGAATGTGATGAAGTAAAGGAGCATTTATGACTGAAGACGTGCCTGTTTCAAAGCTCAAAACAAAAGTTACCTTGATTAACTCTAGCCAGAAACAAATCTTGATATTCTTAGAACCGTCGTAGTGCTAGTCTCATAAGTGTATCAAATGATACGATGGGTTCTCCTTGCTCTTTCCTTGTGTGTCGAGATAGTATTATACTTCACGAAGGAAGTTTTATGAGTTTTACATTTCACGACTTTCTCTCTTCCACTCCAGGTAATATGTGAGGAGGGTGACATGTGGTGAGGCATAGAAAAGACCGCAGAGCTACTTCTCTTCTCTAATTGCTGTTCATCAACTCTGGGGTCATCTCTGCTCGTTTTCTCTCTCTACCACAGTCCCACTCTCTGTGATCATCTGAAGACAGCACATCTATCAGTTGATGATCAGTCGAGCGACATGGTTGGTTAAACTGGATAGCTGTAATAAAGACTGTCATGAGGACAGGGTAAAATGCAGAGTTTGATTCAGCTGGACATGCAGAGTTTAATTTCATTGAATGGTTGAGATTGACTATGTTTTACCAGGTTCCAGAGCCCAGCATCAATCACTTAAATTAGCCAAATAAAACTAATATAATCACTCAGATGACTGAGATATGAATGTATAAATCTTAGAGGCATATTTCAGTTTAAATGAGACAGAGACAGACAAACAGAGAGAGAGAAAGAAAGAAAGAAAGGAAGACAGAATGGAGAGAGAGAGATTGGAGCAGAAAGAGAGAAATAGAGATAAAAAGAGAAAAAACATGTGAGAGAGTGGAATAGAAAGAGGGCGAGGGAGATAAAGAGAAGCCTAGGAGTTCTGTCGAAGCCTTGGAGCTCTGTCGAAGCCTTGGAGCTCTGTCGAAGCCTTGGAGCTCTGTCGAAGCCTGGGAGCTCTGTCGAAGCCTTGGAGCTCTGTCGAAGCCTTGGAGCTCTGTCGAAGCCTAGGAGCTCTGTCGAAGCCTGGGAGCTCTGTCGAAGCCTTGGAGCTCTGTCGAAGCCTGGGAGCTCTGTCGAAGCCTGGGAGCTCTGTCGAAGCCTGGGAGCTCTGTCGAAGCCTGGGAGCTCTGTCGAAGCCTTGGAGCTCTGTCGAAGCCTGGGAGCTCTGTCGAAGCCTTGGAGCTCCGTGTAAGCCTAGGAGCTCTGTCGAAGCCTGGGTCTGTACTTTGTCAATGATACATTACTCTTTCAGGAGATTCACCTATTGCTCACCTCTTGGTCACAGCACATTAGACTATATGATTACAGACATTGACCCTTTCTCTCTCGAGCCACTAACACCTCTGTCTGATCACAGCCAAATTGCATTGTTCCTCAAAAGATCAGACATGCAAACAAATTCACTAGTGGCTACATTAAAACTGTTTAATTTGATCCTGAGTGTAGGTTATTTCTCTGACATCTGGAACCAAGGACTCATAGCCCCAATCTTTAAGAACAGAGATGAATTTGACCTGAACCATTACAGAGGCATTTGTGTGAACAGTAACCTTGGGAAGGTGTTCTGTAGTACTATAAATGTAAGAGTTCTAAACTTCCTTAATAAGCACAATGAACTTGAGTAAAAGCCAAACATGGCACGACTGATCATATTTCCACCCTGATAGATATGTCCACCACAATAAGAGCCATATTTATGCTTGCTTTAATGACTTCCAAAAATAATTAGATTCTATTTGGCATACAGGAATGTTCTACAAAGTTATTGAAAGTGGTGTAGGATGTTAAACATATGACATTGATACGTGCAGCATTAAAATTGGAAAGAAAATAACAGAATTCTGGGCGGCGCCTTTGCCAGGGTTGCAATCTCAGGCTCACGCTCTTCAATATTTACAACAAGAATTGGCCCCTATTCTAGAAAAATCCTAGTCTCCACATTTCACAGGTTAAATGCCTGCTCTTTGTAGATGACCTGTGCTTGCTGTCACCCACAGCACATGGCCTACAGTAGACCCTGGACCTGCTAGAGCAGTACTGCCAGACCTGGGCCCTAGCAGTAAACTCCAAAAAGACAAAATAAATATGATTTTTCAGAGAAGATTCAGATCTCAGGGAATTAGACCAAAGTTCTTCATTGGTACAATATACACTGAGTGAAGAAAACATTAGGAACACCTCTTAATATTGAGTTGCACCCACTTTTGTCCTAAGAACAGCGTCAACTCGTTGGGGCATGGACGCTAGAAGGTGTCGAAAGTGTTCTACAGGGATGCTGGCCCATGTTGTCTCCAATGCTTCCCACAGTTGTGTCAAGTTGGCTGGATGTCTTTTGGGTGGTGTACCATTCTTGATACACACGATAAACTGTTGAGGGTGAAAAACCCAACAGCGTTGCAGTTCTTGCCCATTAACCCTCTGAATAGCACACATACACAATCCATGTCTCAATTGTCTCAAGGCTTAAAAATCCTTCTTTAACCTGTCTCCTCCCCTTCATCTTCACTGATTGAAGTGTATTTAATAAGTGACATCAATAAGGGATAATAGCTTTCACCTGGATCCAGCCAACTCTGGCCGTAAATGCCAGCCAACTCTGGCCGTAAATCGACAGTACACCACGACAAACTATAGGCCGTCATTGTAAATAATAATTTGTTCTTAACTGACTTGCCTAGTTAAATAAAGGTTACGATTTGTTTTATTTTTATATGTGGGTACAACTAATTGAATGTGTCATTGAACCAATTGTACTTGATGGCAGCGAGGTGTGGGGTCCACTTGCAAAACAACACAAACACCCCATTGAAACCCTGCATGAACAGTTCTGTAATATTCTCCTACATGTCCAGATGAAAACTACAAACAATGCATGCAGGGCAGAATTAGGCCAATATCCACTAATAATAAAAACAAAAAAAGAACAAACTATTTGACCATGGTTACTGATCAAAACCTTAGAAAAATCTTGACAAAGTACAGCCTGGAAAACCTGGCTCCCTGTAGAGGAAAGTCTGTGCAACCACTGCACCACAGCAGAACCTGAGACAGAGCTACATTTCCTGACAACATTTATGAACTATAAAACAATTAGAGAGTGTAATTTCCCCAAATTGAAAACCCCTATTCAAGGTTTCAAATACCTTTCTGATGAGAATAGACTACCCGTCCCATTGGGGCAGAACGCAGAGAGCTGTGGGTTGGCAGCGCACTATATTGCTGCCTGCCATCAGTTGAGGGACAGTGTCTCACAGACCAACCAACCTGCACATGTCCTATGTATGGTTATTTTGACCCTTGATTATTGCTGTTACTGATTGTCCCGTTGATTATTATTATTGTAATTATGTCAATATTGTAAATGAATCACTTAATTTCCAAAGTACGCTTTAGCAATATGTACATTGTTACGTCATGCCAATAAAGTAATTTGAATTGAATAGAGAGAGAGAGAGAGAGAGAGAGAGAGAGAGAGAGAGAGAGAGAGAGAGGGGGGGGGGGGGGGGGGGGCAAGCGATAAGACACTCAGAGCTTCTCTCATTGCATTAAGTGAACTGGTTCTTTTCACCTGTTGCTGGAAGTCATCAGTGTAAGTGATTGCCAGAAGCTTCAGTGACTTCTTGCTCTGGGCTGAGTGGCATCAAACGTATACAATTTATTAGGAGTAAATGTCACCAAGGGTGAAGGTGTCTACGTATCAGACTTAATCAATTAGTGATTCAAACTCCTCTGTATATACTGTGATGAGAAGTGAGAACGCAGGTTAGGGACTCAAACAAACTTTTTGTAGACAGAGAGGTAAAGTACTCAACGATAGTATATTAGTGTAGTATATTAGTGTATATTATATTAGTGTAGTGTATTAGTGCATAGTATATTAGTATAGTATATTCGTCTACAGTATATTAGTGTTGTATATTAGTGTATATAGTATATTAGTATAGTATATCCGTGTATAGTATATTATTGTCGTATATTAGTAGAGTATATCCGTGTATAGTATATTAGTGTCGTATATTAGTATAGTATATTAGTGTAGTATATTAGTGAAGCATATTAGTGTAGTATATTAGTGTAATTTTGTGCATAGTATATTAGTTTAGTATATTATTGTATAGTATATTAGTATACTGTATTAGTGTATAGTATATTAGTGTATACTATATTATTGTAGTATATTAGTGTCGTATTTTGTGTATAGTATATTCGTTTAGTATATTAGTGTATAGTATATTAGTGTCATATATTAGTGTAGTATATTAGTGTAATATATTGGTGAAGTATATTAGTGTAGTATATTAGCATAGTGTATTAGTATAGTATATTAGTGAAGTATATTAGTATAGTATATTATTGTATAGTATATTAGTATAGTATATTAGTGTATAGTATATTAGTGTCATATATTAGTATAGTATATTAGTGTAGTATGTCCGTAAAGTATATTCGTGTATAGTATGTTAGTGTAGTATATTAGTATAGTATATTAGTGTAGTATATTAGTGTATAGTATATTAGCGTAGTATATTAGTGTATAGTATAGTAGAATACTATATTAGTGTATAGTATATTAGTGTATAATATATTAGTGTAGTATATTAGTGTATAGTATATTAGCGTAGTATATTAGTGTATAGTATAGTAGAATACTATATTAGTGTATAGTATATTAGTGTAGTATATTAGTGTATAGTATATTAGCGTAGTATATTAGTGTATAGTATAGTAGAATACTATATTAGTGTATAGTGTATTAGTGTATAGTATATTAGTGTAGTATATTAGTATAGTATATTAGTGTATAGTATGTTGGTGTGGTATATTAGTATAGTATATTAGTGTAGTATATTAGTGTAGTATATTTGTGAAGTATATTCGTGTAGTATATTAGTGTAGTATATTAGTATAGTAAATTAGTGTATAGTATATTAGTGTGGTGTATTAGTGTAGTATATTAGTGTATAGTACATTAGTGTAGTATATTAGTATAGTATATTAGTGTAGTATATTAGTGTAGTATATTAGTATAGTATATTAGTGTATAGTATATTAGTGTATAGTATATTAGTGTGGTATATTAGTGTATAGTATATTAGTGTAGTATATTAGTGTAGTATATTTGTGTATATTGTATTAGTGTAGTATATTAGTATCATATATTAGTGTAGTTTATTAGTGTATAGTATATTAGTGTAGTATATTAGTATAGTATATTAGTGTAGTATATTGGTGGATAGTATATTAGTGCAGTATATTGGTATAGTATATTAGTATAGTATATTAGTGCAGTATATTGGTGTAGTATATTAGTATAGTATATTAATGTAGTATATTAGTGTAGTATATTGGTGGATAGTATATTAGTGCAGTATATTTGTATAGTATATTAGTATAGTATATTAGTGCAGTATATTGGTGTAGTATATTAGTATAGTATATTAATGTAGTATATTAGTGTAGTATATTGGTGGATAGTATATTAGTGCAGTATATTGGTATAGTATATTAGTGTAGTATATTAGTATAGTATATTAGTGTAGTATATTAGTGAAGTATATTAGTGTATAGGCATATTGTCAAATTCAATGACAAATCACTGTGTGTCAATATTGTGATTGTTAATAATGGTTGCATGGCCATTTCAATCTGATTTGACTAAATGTTGATGTATCTCCAGGCAATAACCACAGTCAAACAAATTGATACATTTATATAGATAGAGTACCTCCATGCAGCATTTTAGGAATTCATTACTTCAATTAAAATAATTTATATTGATTGAATATTTACTAAGCATAAGAAAGTCCTCCATGAATTGTAGTAACTGCTCATAGTTACCTGTAATTGCCCATGGCATGGTTACAATTTGTGCCACAGGTAACAGATTATGTTGAGTACTTTTAAGCAAATACAGCATTTGAATTGTGTTTGTGGGCAATTTGAAACACAAAGTACTAAAGGCATAGACTTAAAATTAGTATTCGTTTACAGTACAATATTATGCTATGGAGAAATACACATTTTTCAGCCAAACTGCTGAATACCTTCCATTGTCAAGACACTTTAAAGACTCCAAAAATACACAAGAAAGAAATTGCAATTTAGAGCAATTAAGATCTCAACAAATTTCCAGAAGTTGTGTCACTTAAAAACCTTTAAGTGCTATCTGTTGACAATGGTATCTGTGCTATCTGTTGACGGTGGTATCTGTGCTATCTGTTGACAGTGGTATCTGTGCTATCTGTTGACAGTAGTATCTGTGCTATCTGTTAACAGTGGTATCTGTGCTATCTGTTGACAGTGGTATTTGTGCTATCTGTTGACGGTGGTAGCTGTGCTATCTGTTGACAGTGGTATCTGTGCTATCTGTTAACAGTGGTATCTGTGCTATCTGTTGACATCTGTATCTGTGCTATCTGTTGACAGTGGTATCTGTGCTATCTGTTGACAGTGGTATCTGTGCTATCTGTTGACGGTGGTATCTGTGCTATCTGTTGACGGTGGTATCTGTGCTATCTGTTGACGGTGGTATCTGTGCTATCTGTTGACAGTGGTATCTGTGCTATCTGTTGACAGTGGTATCTGTGCTATCTGTTGACAGTGGTATCTGTGCTATCTGTTGACAGTGGTATCTGTGCTATCTGTTGACGGTGGTATCTGTGCTATCTGTTGACGGTGGTATCTGTGCTATCTGTTGACGGTGGTATCTGTGCTATCTGTTGACAGTGGTATCTGTGCTATCTGTTGACAGTGGTATCTGGGCTATCTGTTGACAGTGGTATCTGTGCTATCTGTTGACAGTGGTATCTGGGCTATCTGTTAACAGTGGTATCTGTGCTATCTGTTGACAGTGGTTTGGGCCAAGATTGATGTTAGACATTGTATAATTGCATATAAAATGGGGGAAATGCATTCAATTCAAGGTTGTTTTCTGTGAGTATTCAAATGATGGTTAGTTGTGTTATCATTGTTCATCATATTGTTTCCAGTTGTCTACTTTGGACTTCCTCAATAGGAAAATTAAGTAAAGTTGTCAGGATAAGGGGAAATCAGACCTCAAAGCCAAGAAGGTCAAGGTGCATACAACTTCATGCAAGGAAATTGTGATATCTAGACAAAGTAAGCGAAGTAAATTGTCCCAATCAAGTATTCAATAGATTCTACTCACAACCCTGGTAGAATATCTGGCTTTGACAAAAAATGAGTTACACTAGACAGGTACAAGACATAATCTGTTTAAGTAGTATGGGGTCCTGTGTGGCTCAGTTGGCAGAGCATGGCGTTTGCAACACCAGGGTTATGGATTCGATTCCCACTGGGGATCAGTATGAAAATGTATGCACTCATTATTATAAGAGTGTCTGCAGAATTAGTCAAATGTAGAGTACATGTGCATTGTTAGGAGGTACTGCTATTTCTCACCTATTTGTACTCCTGACTGTTGAGGTTCCTTGATTATGTTTTAAAAGTTATTTAACAGGTTTTTTCTGTATCCTTGAAACAATTAACTTTGTGTAGGCCACTGCAGCTCCTCTTAGTTCAACATAAGTGTGTGACTCATAAACGACGGGCTTTATAGATTATCCCACGACAGAGGAACAGACAGAAGTGTGGGTTTGTAAAAGAAATGCTCTGGTTCTTTAATCATCACAAAAACGCATCAACAATCGACCAAAACACAGAATAACTTTTAATTTGATTAGCCTTTGTGGCAGCCAGGTCGTTCAAGAGTGACGTCGAAATTGGACATCTATCCACGTCCTGAGGACGTCGGGAAATGCCTTCAGAACCGCCCACTGGGGGCAACAGTGAGCGCTATTACCACCAAGTAGGCTTTTTGGACGGGAGTGGTGGATGGGTGTAATCCCATGACTGGATCAGAAGGTGTTCTGATCCCAGTCAAGGAAACTGATTTTTTTTGTTGGTTTTAAACCACTCCCCAAATCTTAACCCTTAACCCCCACTCCCCTAACCCTCTGAATAATTTGGAATGAATGCCAAAACTTAACCCTTACCATAACCATTTGGAATGAATGCCAAAACTTAACCCTTACCTTAACCATTTGGAATGAATGCCAAAACTTTACCCTTACCTTAACCATTTGGAATGAATGCCAAAACTTTACCCTTACCTTAACCATTTGGAATGAATGCCAAAACTTAACCCTTACCTTAACCATTTGGAATGAATGCCAAAACTTAACCCTTACCTTAACCATTTGGAATGAATGCCAAAACTTAACCCTTAATTTAAAAATTTGACGTTTTTGAAATTGACGAAATTGAACAATACAGAGCAGCAGGAACAATTTTGAAATGTGATGTTTGGAGAACGTGGATGAATGTCTAATTCTGCAGTGAGACTGTGAGAGCTTGTTGTATGAGAACATTCATCCACATAAACAACTCTGGCCCAAAGTTTGTTGTTGCAGTATGTTGTAATTAAAGTGTAGGTTTTTCAATCTCTTCTGATTTGTTCAGTTCACTGGGCTGTGCAGCTACGCCCACGCAGGTTCCAGGTGAACGGTCAACTCTTGTGGGCTTCCCTCAGTCGATGTTCCTGGACAGAAGCTAATAAGAATGACGTTTTCCGCAGTTACACACTGATTTGATAAGGGATTTAGAGTTACACGCTGAATGCTTGCGGACATAGTCTGTTCTGGTTCTGCAACTGTTAAACACTTGAGCTGAGATGATTTTATGTGATGATGTGTATGGGAATGTGTTCAGTACACATACAAGTTCAGAGTTGTGTGTGCTATGATATAAGCTAGTCACATTTGCCCCTGGGGTGCTTTTGGCTTAGTTGGACTAAGGTTAGTGACCTCATCTCACAAGCTAGGCAGAAGGAAAAGGAGACAAACCAAACCAACCAACCATGAATACAACACATTGCCCCAGGCCAACCTAACGACAAGGAATATCTAGCTGCTGCCTCGTCACACCCCTCAGGAGTCAGTCATACTCCTCTTCCCAGTCCATAATAATATCCATACACCCCAAATAGGAACACTGGCATCCATTGACTGTTCCCACTCATCTGTAAGAATGACTCATCAGCTTTTACTTGGAGTAGAAAATGCAAATGAGGCCTTGCTGCCATCAGTGAGTGTTCCCTCCCTGTACACTTGTTTTGAGACAATGAGCAAATTAATCACATCGCTCAACTATAGTGTGTGAATTATCTGTTAAAAGGCTGAGCTTCATAGAGAGAGAGAGAGAGAGAGAGAGAGAGAGAGAGAGAGAGAGAGAGAGAGAGAGAGAGAGAGAGAACATAAAATAAACCTGGGAATTTGATTGGCGGTAGGCACAGCGAAGAGAAACTCTGGTGATGTCACAAAGGGACTGGCAGAGTGTTTATGCTGTTTTTGATCTCATGATTGGGGATAACATGAAGTAAACAGATTTGTTTTTATGTTGAATTCATTTAAGTGTGAAGCGCTTGTGAGTGTTTCCACAGAGATAGTTGTTGCTGATGCCAAAGTGTTAAATTGTGTGTGTTGTTGTGGTTGTGTTTTCATATGAGAGAATCCTGAGGTGTCTTTAAGTTTGAAAAGCAGCTAGTGTGGACTTAAAGTCAGTGGTGTGTATCCGTGGATGCCAATGGAAGCCAGGCTTTCCCCGCAAAAAATATACACTACCGTTCAAACGTTTGGGGTCACTTAGAAATGTCCTTGTTTTTGAAAGAAAAGCTCATTTTTTGTCCATTAAAATAACATCAAATTGATCTGAAATACAGTGTAGACATTGTTAAAGTTGTAAATGACTATTGTAGCTGGAAATGGCAGATTTTTTATGGAATATCTACATAGGTGTACAGAGGCCCATTATCAGCAACCATCACTCCTGTGTTCCAATGGCACGTTGTGTTAGATAATCAAAGTTTATCAATTTAAAAGGCTAATTGATCATTAGAAAACCCTTTTGTTATTATGTTAGCACATTGCTGAAATCTGTTGTGGTGATTAAAGAAGCAATACAACTGGCCTTCTTTAGACTAGACTAGTATCTGGAGCATCAGCATTTGTGGGTTTGGTTACAGGCTCAAAATTGCCAGAAACAAATAATTTTCTTCTGAAACTCGTCAGTCTATTCTTGTCTGAGAAATTAAGGCTTTTTCATGCAAGAAATTTCCAAGAAACTGAAGATCTCGTACAACGCTGTATTGTGGAATAATTATAATGTTAAGGTATGATGTGAATGGAGAAAGCTGATCCAAGAGCAGCGCTTCTTTTCTTTCGATCAGCATCGGCACATGCTTCAACGACGCAGCAAACTTTCTTTCTGCATGGTGTTTTGGGAAACGCATGTTACATCATCGGCTGTTGTAGGAATTATGCATCTTTAAAAACACTCGTAAGCCTAAATTCCACCACTTCCGGGAAACTGGGCCCAGGTCTCTTTATCAAAATCCTGTTGAGTCCTGTTTTTCAAAAATAAGAAGTTGTTATTTTTTCTCTCTTCCCACCCAGTTCACTGTCACTGTTCGCTACCACCACATCAAATTCAACCCAACTGATCCCAGCTCATTTTAATTGAAGTCGTCCGCAAGCAGGGGGACCCGCCCTACTGGGCACACACTGGTTGAATCAATGTTGTTTCCACGTCATTTCAATGAAATTGCTAAGACACAATGTGGAATAAACATTGAATTGACATCTGTGCACAGTGGAGATTCACTTTCCGTCTTTCTCTCTCTTTCTCTCTCTCTCTCTACATGGTTTTATGAAGAAATGTAGAAATGAGAAATGGGCAAACAACAAATGTGCTGTTAAACGTTAAAGAGCTAGGGATTAACATGCTCCAACGCTGATAAAACCTTCACACAGTTCATCAAAGACAATGAAGCTTATAGCATCAAAGTGCTGCTCAATGTGATGCTACCCATTTTGATGACATTGGACCATGGGGAATAGGAAGGAAAAAACAGAGGAGAAATAGTTCCTCACCAAATATGCATTTTGACAAGTGACAAATTGGTCTTTTGAGAGTCGAGCTGAAGACTCTCTCTCTCTCTCTCTCTCTCTCTTTCTCTCTCATGATTGTCCATTGTTCCACTGTGTGTAATTGTTAAGGTTTCTCCAATCCCTGGACTCTACATTGCCCAGTCTGCGTCACGGCTGGAACCACACATATTTCCTCCCAGATATAGTGCGGAGTAACGAGTCTCTCCCTCCCCCTCCACCCCTACGCTAACCTCCCCAGAGAATCGCAGTCAGTCAACTGGTACCTCACGAAGCCAAAAGGACATAATATACTGTTCAATTACAATAAACCATTTAAAAAATAGGAAGCCAAATGTTGATTAATTGAATTTGCAGTGTATAAGTATGCTTGTAGAAAACCTGCATCTTCACTAATAATCAGTGGCGATTTTAGCATGTAAATATTGGTGGGGGAAAACATGTAAAAAGTGGGATGCATGCCAGCAAAGCCACTACACAACACTAAACAATACATTCATGCCAGCAAAGCCACTACACAACACTAAACAATACATTCATGCCAGCAAAGCCACTACACAACACTAAACAATACATTCATGCCAGCAAAGCCACTACACAACACTAAACAATACATTCATGCCAGCAAAGCCACTACACAACACTAAACAATACATTCATGCCAGCAAAGCCACTACACAACACTAAACAATACATTCATGCCAGCAAAGCCACTACACAACACTAAACAATACATTCATGCCAGCAAAGCCACTACACAACACTAAACAATACATTCATGCCAGCAAAGCCACTACACAACACTAAACAATACATTCATGCCAGCAAAGCCACTACACAACACAACACTAAACAATACATTCATGCCAGCAAAGCCACTACACAACACAACACTAAACAATACATTCATGCCAGCAAAGCCACTACACAACACTAAACAATAGATTCATTGCACTATAACAGTGACAAAAAGTGCCCATAAACTGTTAGAGCCTACATAAAGCTGTCCCAACAGCAGAGTCCCAACAGCAGAGTCCCAACACCTCACCACTGCTACACCTGGCTATCAGCGGAACCTTGTCTGGCAGCGAAAACAGTTCATTCAGCCTCATTTACTGCCTTTTAAAATAACATAGCTGATATGGCTGACTTGCTTAAACAAATGTTGTTTCTAATGAAAATTGAGATGTACAAACTTTGCCACAAGGGGACGACAAGCGCATAAGAGGCAATCCGTAATTTCGATGAAGACATTAATGAGCAAACTAGGACGGACGTAGTCAATATAACTATTTGTTTAGCACTTTTGAAATGTACAGCATGTCACACCCTGATCTGTTTCACCAGCTTGTGATTGTCTCCACCCCCTCCAGGTGTCGCTTATTATCCCTGGTGTATATATCCCTGTGTTTCCTGTCTCAACCCTTAGACTTGGAGGTGACGTACTGTCCCCACGAGTGACAGAACACAGAGCTAATCATGGCGCAACTGGAGAACATTACCAACACCTACGCTCAGTATTTTCCGCTGGCTGCCCAACCACCACAGAAAGCACTGAGCTAGGTTGAAACACATGCATTTTGGAGCTGCCTTACTCAAGAAAGCAAAAAAGAGACCATGTTTGTATACGGCTTTATTAACTCAATGATTTGTTTTGTTTTTTACATTGTTTGCAAACTGAAATATGACACGTATTAATGCCAAAATAACATGCAAAACAGTTAAACCCCCCCAAAAAAGTATTTGATTTTTTATTTACTTATTTAGCTAAAAATGTGTGGCTCATGACAGGTCGCCGCTGCAAAGAATTATCTTGCTGTGTGTGTGGGGGGGACACTTATGTATCTGGATTATTTACAGCCAAGGAAAGTGCCTCTGGATCTATATTTTGGGCATCTGTCATGTTCAGGGAAGAGACAGCGGTAGAGTGGATGGGGCCCGCAATTACTAAATGTGGCAACACGTCACTCAGACCCAAGGGTAATGTAGCTTAGCACTTGGTTTACATTAATAACGGCACAATATTGATCACATGGTCAAGTTTGGGACCCAAACATCACAGGACTTATAGGCCAACAGGGGACAAAGGCCAACAGTGAAGCAATAGCCCACACACTCATTAAGAGGGTGAATAAAACAGTGAATGTCACCAAAACGTGTCACATGCACAGCTTATAGGGAAATAGTTTCAATGCTTGTTGTCTTCGTATGGATCAGAGCACACAGACATGGCGTGTATCGTTTAGCAGGCCCCGTCACGTAGGCTAGCACGGCATTGACACCTTGTTAGGAGTAAGTACCAGGGAGCAGAGCAGTCTGGAGGATGGCTGCTGGTGGAAGGTGACTTCTGCCCTTTGGCTAATGAGCATCGCTAGCTCTGACATGCCACAACAACACATGACGTAGGAAGGAGCCACAGCGTCTCAGAATGACACATAAATATGTAATTCTGGGCACACTGGTCACAGGGGACTTTATTGGAGACCAGTGTTATAGAAGAAGTTGAAGAAAATGGCAAGATTCCTTCCTTAAAGCCAACCTCCGAGCTAACATGATCAAGTGCAGCTATCCTTAGAGTGCTTATTTCTGTTAGCAGCCATCACTGAACCTGTGACAGCATCTTCCCACTAGACTAAAAGACATCTTTGGCGTTGACAACTGATTAAGCCATTTTGAAGTTAAATTAACAGATGAAAAAGTGAAAAATGTCTGCTCTATTTTAATCCTCAAAAAGGTCAATCCTACAGTGAGATGCTGATGGGGCATATTTTAAAGTGTGCACCGTCCAGAGCTGCTTTCAAACGTCAGAGTGTGAGAGAGAGAGCTAGAGAGAAAGGAAAATAGTACTTTGTTTGTCTCTCAAAAGACCAATTTGTCACTTGTCAAAATGCACATTTGGTGAGAAACTATTTCTCCTCTGCTTCTTTTCCTTCCTATTCCCCATGGTCCAATGTCATCAAAATGGGTAGCATCACATTGAGCAGCACTTTGATGCTATAAGCTTCATTGTCTTTGATGAACTGTGTGAAGGTTTTATCAGCGTTGGAGCATGTTAATCGCTAGCTCTTTAACGTTTAACAGCACATTTGTTGTTTGCCCATTTCTCATTTACATATTTCCTCATACAAACATATATGACTAATGTTATTCAGCCCTTGTGTAACATTTAAACTCTTCCCCCTTGTGTGAACCCTCCCCTTCTAATTTTAAACTATTCCCTTTTTTAGGTATCAGGGGTTTGTCTGTGTTCATTCGGCTCAGTATCACTCTCATTATGCACCTATGTACACCTACCTATGAGCTAATTAGGAGAGGATCAATACCGGCCCTGGATGCCCCTCACGTATAGCCCATTAAAGGACCAGCTCATTACCATCGCTTCCATGCAGCTTCAAAAGGGCCATATCCACAGGGATCTGATGGGAATGACACATTATAAAGGATTTTGGCAAAGTTAATATTTCCGTTTCTTTGTGTTCTCATTCAAGAATCCGATTATGAGGGTTGGAAAAAGAAGGTAACCGCAGGGCTGGTTGGAAGGATGGGATAGTTACAGACACTTTTAGAACTACAGAGAGCCAGTGGAGATGTGTCATGCTGTCAGGTTTACCAGGGTTTATGAACTAGGGTTTATGAGTAGGAGAGAGAGGGGATTTGTGATGAACAGGAACTTAAAACGGGGTGTACTACATATGAACTGAAGGGTTATGTGCATATGTAGGATCTTAATTCTATCACCCTGTTGCAGGAGAACTTTCCTGCAATTTAGGAAATGTTTCACTTGTATTGTATAAAAAGGTTGAAATTTCAGACTTGATTTTCTCTTATGAAAAATGTATCAACCCCTACAAAAATCCCCATCAATTATAATCCACATATTATTTCACAATTCCTGTTGCTGCAGGAATATTTTCCTGCTGTTCCAAACCGGTGTGGTTTATATGCCAGTGGTGTGGTTTATATAATAAACATGTGAACTGATGGGGGTTGTGGAGTTGTGTGTCTCATATTAACTGCCCGTTGTGTTGTTTATATAATAAACATGTGAACTGATGGGGGTTGTGGAGTTGTGTGTCTCATATTAACTGCCAGTGGTGTGGTTTATATAATTAACATGTGAACTGATGGGGGTTGTGGAGTTGTGTGTCTCATATTAACTGCCCGTTGTGTTGTTTATATAATAAACATGTGAACTGATGGGGGTTGTGGAGTTGTGTGTCTCATATTAACTGCCCGTTGTGTTGTTTATATAATTAACATGTGAACTGATGGGGGTTGTGGAGTTGTGTGTCTCATATTAACTGCCCGTTGTGTTGTTTATATAATAAACATGTGAACTGATGGGGGTTGTGGAGTTGTGTGTCTCATATTAACTGCTCGTTGTGTGGTTTATATAATAAACATGTGAACTGATGGGGGTTGTGGAGTTGTGTGTCTCATATTAACTGCCCGTTGTGTGGTTTATATAATAAACATGTGAACTGATGGGGGTTGTGGAGTTGTGTCTCATATTAACTGCCCGTTGTGTTGTTTATATAATAAACATGTGAACTGATGGGGGTTGTGGAGTTGTGTGTCTCATATTAACTGCCCGTTGTGTGGTTTATATAATAAACATGTGAACTGATGGGGGTTGTGGAGTTGTGTGTCTCATATTAACTGCCAGTGGTGTGGTTTATATAATAAACATGTGAACTGATGGGGGTTGTGGAGTTGTGTGTCTCATATTAACTGCCAGTGGTGTTGTTTATATAATAAACATGTGAACAGAACCAGGGCCATGTATTTATAATTATTTTATTTATTTTTTTAGGGGGTAGATCAGATTTAATGCTGCATATAGATTGTAGCTTCCATCAATAAAATTGTATGCATCATTTCCAATCCCCCATATAGTTTTTGGTAAATATATAAAAATATATACACAGTGCAGGGCCTCCCGAGTGGCGCAGTGGTCTAAGGCACTGCATCGCAGTGCTAGCTGTGCAACTAGAGATTCTGGGTTTGAGTCCAGGCTCTGTCGCAGCTGGCCGCGACTGGGAGGCCCATGGGGCGGCGCACAATTGGCCCAGAGTCTTCCGGGTTAGGGGAGGGTTTGGCCGGTAGGGATGTCCTTGTCCCATTGCGCACCAGTGACTCCGCTGGCGGGTTGGGCACAGTGCATGCTGACACGGTCGCCAGGTGTTGTCACGCCCTGGCCATAGAGAGGCTTTTTATTCTCTATTTTGGTTAGGCCAGGGTGTTAGGCTAGGGTGGGCATTCTATGTCCTTTTTTCTATGATTTTCTATTTCTATGTGTTTGGCCTGGTATGGTTCTCAATCAGAGGCAGCTGTCTATCGTTGTCTCTGAATGAGAACCATACTTAGGTACCCTTTTCCCCCACCTGTTTTGTGGGAAGTTAACTTTGTTCAGGGCACATAGCCCAAACCATCACGGTTTGTCTTTGTTCAGGGCACATAGCCCAAAGCATCACGGTTTGTCTTTGTTCAGGGCACATAGCACAAAGCTTCACGGTTTGGTTTTGTTCTTTGTTTTGTCAGCGTCATTTTTAATAAAATGTGTCTGAGGTATGGTGTTCTTTGGATGCAACTCAGCATTCTTTGTCCTCCAAACACGACGAGTTGAGTTTTTACCAAAAAGTTATATTTTGGTTTCACCTGACTATATGACATTCTCCCAATCTCTTATTCTGGATCATCCAAATGCTCTCTAGCAAACTTCAGACGGGCCTGGACATGTACTGGCTTAAGCAGGGGGACACGTCTGGCACTGCAGGATTTGAGTCCCTGGCGGCATAGTGTGTTACTGATGGTAGGCTTTGTTACTTTGGTCCCAGCTCTCTGCAGGTCATTCACTAGGTCCCCCCATGTGGTTCTGGGATTTTTGCTCACCGTTCTTGTGATCATTTTGACCCCACGGGGGAAGATCTTGCGTGGAGCCCCAGATTGAGGGAGATTATCAGTGGTCTTGTATGTCTTCCATTTCCTAATAATTGCTCCCACAGTTGATTTCTTCAAACCAAGCTGCTTACCTATTGCAGATTCAGTCTTCCCAGCCTGGTGCAGGTCTACAATTTTGTTTCTGGTGTCCTTTGACAGTTCTTTGGTCTTGGCCATAGTAGAGTTTGGAGTGTGACTGTTTGAGGTTGTGGACAGGTGTCTTTTATACTGATAACAAGTTCAAACAGGTGCCATTAATACAGGTAACGAGTGGAGGACAGAGGAGCCTCTTAAATAAGAAGTTACAGGTCTGTGAGAGCCAGAAATCTTGCTTGTTTGTCGGTGACCAAATACTTATTTTCCACCATCATTTGCAAATAAATTCATTAAAAATCCTACTATGTGATTTTCTGGATTTTTTTTCTCATTTTGTCTGTCATAGTTGAAGTGTACCTATGATGAAAATTACAGGCCTCTCTCATCTTTTTAAGTGGGAGAACTTGCACAATTGGTGGCTGACTAAATACTCTTTTGCCCCACTGTATATACACAGTTGAAGTCAGAAGTTGACATACACTTAGGTTGGAGTCATTAATACTTGATTTTTAACCGCTCCACAAATTTCTTGCTAACAGACTATAGTTTTGGCAAGTCGGTTAGGACATCTACTTTGTGCATGGCACAAGTAATTTTTTACAACAATTGTTTGCAGACAGATTATTTCACTTATTATTCACTGTATCACAATTCCAGTGGGTCAGAAATGTACATACACTAAGTACACTGCGCCGTTAAACAGCTTGGACAATTCTTCTTAGCTTCTGATGGGCTAATTGACATCATTTGAGTCAATTGGAGGTTTACCTGTGGATGTATTTCAAAGCCTACCTTCAAACTCAGTGCCTCTTTGCTTGACATCATGGAAAAATCAAAAGAAATCAGCCAAGACCTCAGAAAAACAATTGTAGACCTCTACAAGTCTGGTTCATCCTTGGGAGCAATTTCCAAACGCCTGAAGGTACCCCGTTCATCTGTACAAACAATAGTATGCAAGTATAAACACCATGGGACCACGCAGCCGTCATACCGCTCAGGAAGGAGACGCGTTCTGTCTCCTTGAGATTAACGTACTTTTGTGCAAAAAGAGCGAATCAATCCCAGAACAACCGCAAAGGACCTTGTGAAGATGGAGGAAACGGGTACAAAAGTATCTAAATCCACAGTAAATTGAGTCCTATATCGACATAACCTGAAAGGCCGCTCAGCAAGGAAGAAGCCACTGCTCCAAAACCGCCATAAAAAAGCTAGACTACGGTTTGCAACTGCACATGGGGACAAATATCGTACTTTTTGGAAAATTTCCTCTGGTCTGATGAAACAAAAATAGAACTGTTTTTACCATAATGACCATGATTATGTTTGGAGGAAAAAGGGGGATGCTTGCAGGCCGAAGAACACCATCCCAACCGTGAAGCACGGGGGTGGCAGAATCATGTTGTGGGGGTGCTTTGCTGCAGGAGGGCCTGGTGCACTTCACAAAATAGATGGCATGTTGACGTAGGAAAATTGTGGATATATTGAAGCAACATCTCAAGACATCAGTCAGGAAGTTAAGCTTGGTTGCAAATGGGTCTTCCAAATGAACACTGACCCCAAGCAAACTTCCAAAGTTGTGGCAAAATGGCTTAAGGACAACAAAGTCAAGGTATTGGAGTGGCCATCACAAAGCCCTGACCTCAATGCTATAGAAGATTTGTGGGCAGAACTGAAAAAGCGTGTGCGAGCAAGGAGGCCTTCAAACCTGACTCAGTTACACCAGCTCTGTCAGGAGGAATGGGCAAAAATTCACCCAACTCATTGTGGGAAGCTTGTGGAAGGCTACCCAAAACGTTTGACTCAAGTTAAACAATTTAAAGGCAATGCTATCAAATACTAATTGAGTGTATGTAAACTTCTGACCCACTGGGGATGTGATTAAATAAATAAAAGCTGAAATAAATCATTCTCTTGTCACGGCCGTCAAAAGAAGTGGACCAAAGTGCAGAGTGGTGAGCGTACATTTTCCTTTATTCTGGAATGACGCCAACAAAACAAGAAACAAGATACCCAACCGTGACACTTACAGGGCTAAGTGCCACTAACACAAGTCAACTACCCACACTGAAAGGAGGGTAAAAGGGCTACCTAAGTATGATTCCCAATCAGAGACAACGATAGACAGCTGTCCCTGATTGAGAACCACACCCGGCCAAAACATAGAAATAAAGAAACATAGAAAACAAAGCATAGAATGCCCACCCCACATCACACCCTGACATCTCTCTATTATTATTCTGACATTTCACATTATTAAAATAAAGTGACCTAAAACAGGGAATTTTTATGAGGATTAAATGTCAGGAATTGTGAAAAACTGAGTTTAAATGTATTTGGCTAAGGTGTATGTAAACTTCCGACTTCAACTGTATACTGTCACGTGTGCTCCCTCTCCGGCGTCTAGGTCACCAGGCTGCTTGTTATGGCGCACACCTGTCACCATGGTTACACGCACCTGCGTGTCATCAGACTCACCTGGACTCCATCACTTCCCTGATTACCTTCCCTATATATGTCACTCCCTTTGGTTCCTTCCCAAGGCGTCATTGTTTCAGTTTCATGTCTGTGTGCTGTTAGTGTTTCTTGTTTTGTATTACGTTCAGTTAATTTTATTAAAACAGTCACTCCCTGAACTTGCTTCCTGACTCTCAGCGCACATAGTTACATATACAGTGCCTACGGAAAGTATTCAGACCCCATGACATTTCCCACATTTTCTAACAGCCTTATTCTAATTCTTTTTTTTCTTCCTCATCACTCCATAATGACAAAGCAAAAACAGGTTTATATAAAAAAAAAATAATGAAAATCCCCACGAAATGATGTTGCCACTACCATGCTTCACTGTAGGAATGTTGCCAGGTTTCCACCAGATGTGACGCTTGGTATTTAGGCCAAAGAGAATTTTGTTTCTCATGGTCTGAGCGTCCTTTAGGTGCCTTTTGGCAAAGTGGGCTGTCATGTGCCATTTACAGAGGAGTGGCTTCCGTCTAGCCACTCTACCATAAAGGCCTGATTGGGTGAATGCTGCAGAGATGGTTGTCCTTCTAGAGGGTCCTCCCATCTCCACAGAGGAACTCTGGTGCTCTGTCAGAGTGACCATCAGGTTCTTAGTCACCTCCCTGACCAAGGCCTTCCTCCCCCGATTGCTCAGTTTGGCTGGGCGGCCAGCTCTAGGAAGAGTCCTGGTGGTCCCTAACTTCTTTCATTTAAGAATGATGGAGGACATTGGGTTCTTGGGGACCTTCAATTCCTTCGACCTCATGGCTTGGGTTTTGCTTTGACATGCACTGTCAACTATGGGACCTTACAGTGTCTTGCGAAAGTATTCACCATCTTGCATTTTTCCTATTTTGTTGCCTTACAACCTGTTGCCCCCCCCCCCCCAAAGTCAATACTTTGTAGAGCCACCTTTGGCAGCAATTACAGCTGTAAGTCTCTTGCGGTATGTCTCTATAAGCTTGGCACATCTAGCCACTAGGATTTTTGCCCATTCTTCAAGGCAAAACTGCTCTAGCTCCTTAAAGTTGGATGGGTTCCACTGGCATACAGCAATCTTTAAGTCATACCACAGATTGCCAATTGGATTGAGGTCTGGGCTTTGACTAGGCCATTCCAAGAAATTTAATTGTTTCCCCTTAAACCACTTGAGTGTTGCTTCAGCAGTATGCTTAGGGTCATTATCCGGCTGGAAGGTGAACCTCCGTCCCAGTCTCAAATCTCTTGAAGACTGAAAAAGGTTTCCTCAAGAATTTCCATGTATTTAGCGCCATCATTCCTTCAATTCTGACCAGTTTCCCAGTCCCTGCCAATGAAAAACATACCCACAACATGATGCTGCCACCACCATGCTTCACTGTGGGGATGGTGTTCTCGGTGTGATGAGAGGTGTTGGATTTGCACCAGACATAGCGTTTTCCTTGATGGCAAAAAGCTCAATTTTAGTCTCATCTAAGCAGAGTACCATCTTCCATATGCTTGCGGAGTCTCCCACATGCTTTTTGTTTGCTTATTTTTTTCCTCATGCAATGGCTTTTTTCTGGCCACTCTTCTGTAAAGCCCAGCTCTGTGTAGTGTACGGCTTAAAGTGGTCCTATGGACAGATACTCTAATCTCCGCTGTGTAGCTTTGCAGCTCCTTCAGAGTTATCTTTGGTCTCTTTGTTGCCTCTCTGATTAATGCCTTCCTTGTCTGGTGCGTGAGATTTGGTGGGCGGCCCTCTCTTGGCAGGTTTGTTGTGGTGCCATATTCTTACATTTTTTAAATAATGGATTTAATGGTGCTCCGTGGGATGTTCAAAGTTTCTGATATTTTTTTATAACCCAATCCTGATCTGTACTTCTCCACAACTTTGTCCCTGACCTGTTCGGAGAGCTCCTTGGTCCTTATGGTGCCGCTTGCTTGGTGGTGTTGCAGACTCTGGGGCCTTTCAGAACAGGTATGTATATATACTGAGATCATGTGACAGATTATGTGACACTTAGATTGCACACAGGTGGACTTTATTTAACAAATTATGTGACTTCTGAAGGTAATTGGTTGTACCAGATCTTATTTAGGGGCTTCATAACATAGGGGTGAATACATATGCACACACCACTTTTCAGTTGAAATTATTATTATTCTTTTTTTTTAAAACAAGTTATTTTTTTTTAATTTCACTTCACCAATTTGGACTATTTTGTGTATGTCCATTACATTGTATGTCCATTACATTGTATGTCCATTACATTGTATGTCCATTACATTGTATGTCCATTACATTGTATGTCCATTACATTGTATGTCCATTACATTGTATGTCCATTACATTGTATGTCCATTACATTGTATGTCCATTACATTGTATGTCCATTACATTGTATGTCCATTACATTGTATGTCCATTACATTGTATGTCCATTACATCCATTACATTGTATGTCCATTACATTGTATGTCCATTACATTGTATGTCCATTACATTGTATGTCCATTACATTGTATGTCCATTACATTGTATGTCCATTACATTGTATGTCCATTACATTGTATGTCCATTACATTGTATGTCCATTACATTGTATGTCCATTACATTGTATGTCCATTACATTGTATGTCCATTGAAATCCAAATAAAAAATCAATTTAAATTACAGGTTGTAATGCCACAAAATAGGAAAAATGCCAAGGGGGTGAATACTTTTGCAAGGCACTGTATATAGACAGGTGTGTGCCTTTCCAAATAATGTCCAATCAATTGCATTTACCACAGGTGGACTCCAATCAAGTTGTAGAAACATCTCAAGGATGATCAATGGAAACAGGAGGTCTAAATACTGATGTAAAAAGGGTATTTCTGTTTCGTTTTTTGAATACATTTCTTAAAACCAGTTTTCGCTTTGTCATTATGTGGTATTGTGTGTAGATTGATGAGGAAAAACATGTATGTAATCCATTTTAGAATTAGGCTGTAACATTAAAAAAAATGAAAAAGTCAAGGGGTCTGAATACTTTCCGAATGCACCGTACATAAAATATATTTTCCTTTAGTATGTTCCCCTAACCCTACCACCCCTCATCTTAATTCCACATCAAATAAAATTGTATTTGTCACATGCGCCGAATAAACAGGTGAAGACCTAACAGTGAAATGCATACTTACAAGCCCTTAACCAACAATGCAGTTTTAAGTCAAATAAGTGTTAAGTAAAAAATTAAAACAACAAAGAATTAAAGAGAAGCAGAAAAATAACAATAGCGAGGCTATATACAGGGGGTACCGGTACAGAGTCAATGTGCGGGGGGCACAAGTAATTGAGGTAATATGTACATGTAGGTAGAGTTAAAGTGACTATGCATAGATAATAAACAGAGAGAAGCAGCAGCGTAAAAGAGGGGAGAGAGGGGTGTGGGTAGCCATTTGATTAGCTGTTCAGGAGTCCTATGGCTTGGGGGTAGAAGCTGTGAAGAAGCCTCTTGGATCTAGACTTGGCGCTCCGGTACCACTTGCCGTGCGGTAGGAGGGAGAACAGTCTATGACTAGGGTTTTTAGGGCATTCCTCTGACACCGCCTGGTATAGCGGTCCTGGATGGCAGGACGCTTGGCCCAGTCATGTACTGGGCCGTTCGCACTACCCTCTGTAGTACCTTGCGGTTGGAGACCAAGCAGTTGCCATACCAGGCAGTGATTCAACCAGTCAGGATGCTCTCAATGGTGCAGCTGTAGAACTTTTTGAGGATCTGAGGACCCATGCCAAATCTTTTCAGTCTCCTGAGGGGGAATAGGCTTTGTCATGCCGTCTTCACAACTGTCTTGGAGTGTTTGGACCATGATAGTTTGTTGGTGATGTGGACACAGAGGAACTTGAAGCTCTCAACCTGCTCCACTACAGCCCTGTTGATGAGAATGGGGGCGTGCTCGGTCCTCCTTTTCCTGTTGTCCACAATCATCTCCTTTGTCTTGATCACGTTGAGGGAGAGGTTGTTATCCTGGCATGTCTCCTCATTGTCGGTGATCAGGCTGTTGTGTTGGAGTCGTGCCTGGCCGTGCAGTCATGAGTGAACAGGGAGTACAGGAGGGGACTGAGCACGCACCCCTGAGGGGCCCCTGTGTTGAGGATCAGCGTGGCTGATGTGTTGTTACCTACCCTTACCACCTGGGGGCGGCCCGTCAGGAAGTCCAGGATCCAGTTTCAGAGGGAGGTGTTTAGTCCCAGGGTCCTTAGCTTAGTGATGAGCTTTGAGGCCACTATGGTGTTGAACACTGAGCTGTAGTAAATCAATAGCATTCTCACATAGTTGTTCCTTTTGTCCAGATGGGAAAGGGCAGTGTGGAGTGCAATAGAGATTGCATCATCTGTGGATCTGTTGGGGCGGTATGCAAATTGGAGTGGGTCTGGGGTTTCTGGGATAATGGTGTTGATGACCAGCCATTCAAAGCACTTCATGGCTACAGATGTGAGTGCTACAGGTCGGTAGTCATTTAGGCAGGTTACCTTAGTGTTCTTGGGCACAGGGACTATGGCTGTCTGCTTGAAACATGTTGGTATTACAGACTCAGTCAGGGACAGGTTGAAAATGTCAGTGAAGACACTTTCCAGTTAATCCATGCATGCTCGGAGTACACGTCTTGGCAATCCATCTGGCCCTGCGGCCTTGTGACCTGTTTAAAGGTCTGACTCACATCGACTACAGAGAGCGTGATCACACTGACGTCCGGAATAGCTGATGCTCTCATACATGCTTCAGTTTTGCTTGTCTCGAAGTGAGCATAGAAGTAATTTAGCCTGTCTGGCTCGTGTCACTGGGCAGCTGGCGGCTGTGCTTCCCTTTGTAGTCTATAATAGTTTGCAAGCCCTGCCACAACCGACAAGCGTTAGAGCCAGTGTAGTACGATTCAGTGTTAGTCCTGTATTGACACTTAGCCTGTTTGATGGTTCGTCGGAGGGCATAGTGGGATTTCTTATAAGCTTCCGGGTTAGAGACCCGCTCCTTGAAAGCAGCTGCTCTACCCTTTAGCTCAGTGCAGATGTTGCCTGTAATCCATGGGTTCTGGTTGGGGTATGTTCGTACAGTCACTGTGGGGACAACATTATCGATGGACTTATTAATGAAGCCAGTGACTGATGTGGTGTACTCCTCAATGCCATCGGAAGAATCACATAACATATTCCAGCCTGTGCAAGGAAAACAGTCCTGTAGATTAGCATCTGCTTCATCTGACCACTTCTTTATTGACCGAGTGATGCACTGGTGCTTCCTGCATTTGCTTTTGCTTGTAAGCAGGAGGATAGAATTATGGTCAGATTTGCCAAATGGAGGGCGAGTGAGAGCTTTTACGCGTCTCTGTGTGTAGTGTAAAGGTGGTTGAGAGTTTTTTTTCCTCTGGTTGCACATTTAAGCTTCACTGCATTAAACTGCCAGCGATTTCCTGTTTGCTTATGGTTGTATACAGCTCATTGTGTGCGGTCTTAGTGCCAGCATCGGTTTGTAATGGTAAATAGACAGCTACGAAGAATATAAATTAAAACTCTCTAGGTAAATAGTGTGGTCTACAGCTTATCATGAGATACTCTACCTCAGCTGAGCAAAACCTTGAGACTTCCATACTCTTAGATTTTGCGCACCAGCTGTTGTTTACAAATATACACATATGCTTGAAATACTTTGTTTTCTCTTTCAAAATATAATTTGGTGAATCATGTGTGACTGTCATTTGTAACAAGTTTCAGTAAATTATTTTTGGTAGCATTTCTATGTTGATGATTAAAAAATAATTAGGTGCCTTTTCCCCATATTCCATCTAGTTTGATTTATTTTGATAATATATTACACTTGATCTTTCTTGAATAAGTTCCTCCATTTTCTCCCCCTCAAACGTATTCTGTGCCTCTACGGTTAGTCCTTCTATTTCCTTTGTTAATATGAACTATTTTGACCTAAATTGCTTTTGTTTTAAAGATGAGTACTGAATTGCATGGTCTCTAAAAGCACATTTAAAAATGTCCCATACAATAAGGGGATCTGCTGTACCTATGTTATGTTGGAAAATGTCAGTTATAAATTATTATGTCCTAGTTAAAAACAAGCTATCATCCAACAGGCTTTGACTACATTTCCAATATCCTTTCCCATGTGGAAATTCTGTAAGAGAAATGTACTGTATATGCCAATTATTTGATGGTCCGACCGCATTCTGTCCCAAATCAACACTTTTTAAACTTTTGGTGCCAGCGAGAATGACATAAGAAAGTAGTCAAGACAACTAGCTGTCACAGCTGTCAAAATAACTGGACCAAGGTGCAGCATTGTGAGCGTACATATGCCTTTTTATTTTGGATGATGACAGCGACAAAAACAATAAACAATACAAAAACAACCGTGAAGCTTAAGGCTATAGTGCCAACAAACAAAGACAACTTCCCACACAGAAAGGAGGGAAAGGGCTATCTAAGTATGGTTCCCAATCAGAGACAACGATAGACAGCTGTCCCTGATTGAGAACCATACCCGGCCAAAACATAGAAACACACAATCATAGAAAACAAAACCTAGAATGTCCATCCCAAATCACACCCTGACTAAACCAAATAGAGACATTAAAAGGCTCTCTAAGGTCAGGGCGTGACGCTAGCTTGATTGAGCCTCCACCATGTATATCTCACTAGGTCAGGATATTTAAGCCTCCATATAAACTCAGCAAAAAAAGAAATATCCCTTTTTCAGGACCCTGTCTTTCAAAGATAATTCGTAAAAATCCAAATAACTTCACAGATCTTCATTGCAAAGGGTTTACTGTTTCCCATGCTTGTTCAATGAACCATAAACAACGGTCGTTAAGACACTAACAGCTTACAGACGGTAGGCAATTAAGATCACAGTTATGAAAACTTAGGACACTAAAGGGGCCTTTCTACTGACTCTGAAAAACACCAAAAGAAAGATGCCCAGGATCCCTGCTCATCTGCATGAACGTGCCTTAGGCATGCTGCAAGGAGGCATGAGGACTGCAGATGTGGCCAGGGTAATAAATTGCAATGTCGTACTGTGAGATGCCTAAGACAGCGGTACAGAGAGACAGGACGAACAGCTGATCATCCTCGCAGTGGCAAACCACGTGTAACAACACCTGCACAGGATCGGTACATCCGAACATGACACCTGCGGCACAGGTACAGGATGGCAACAACAACTGCCCGAGTTACACCAGGAACACACAATCCCTCCATCAGTGCTCAGACTGTCCGCAATAGGCTGAGAGAGGCTGGACTGAAGGCTTGTAGGCCTGTTGTAAGGCAGGTCCTCACCAGACATCACCAGCAACAACATCGCCTATGGGCACAAACCCTCGACCACATAGGACTGGCAAAAAGTGCTCTTTACTGACAAGTCATGGTTTTGTCTCACCAGGGGTGATGGTCGGATTCGCGTTTATCATCAAAGGAATGACCGAGGCCTGTACCGAGGCCTGTACTCTGGAGCGGGATAGATTTGGAGGTGGAGGGTCCGTCATGGTCTGGGGCGACGTGTCACAGCATCATCGGACTGAGCTTATTGTCATTGCAGGCAATCTCAACGCTGTGCATTTCAGGGAAGACATCCTCCTCCCTCATGTGATACCCTTCCTGCAGGCTCATCCTGACATGACCCTCAAGCATGACAATGCCACCAGCCATACTTCTCGTTCTGTACGTGATTTCCTGAAAGACAGGAATGTCAGTGTTCTGCCATGGCCAGTGAAGAGCCCGGATCTCAATCCCATTATAGATTAATGAGCCAAATCTGTTTATGGTCTAATAACGTTTTTTAAATAATCTGTCTACTTTGCAGATCTGTTTGGACATATCATTACCCCTTTTGGGTTTCTTTGCTCAGTCCATTTCCCACACAACTTAATTTAAAATGTTTAGTGAGTTTCCTGTAAACAATATATATTATATTCCTTCTCTTTTAGCCAGGTAAATACTGATCGTCTTCTCATATTATCTGCTAATTCATTACAATTATAAGTGGCTTCACTGATTTTACCATTTACCATAATGAGATACAAGTTTAAATTCTATTTATCATAATATATGTTTGTAAACTTACCATTAAAAAGTTTCCATGTAGCTAGCTGTACCTTGATATTTGCATTGCTACTAAGTAAATCTCCAATTGTTCTCCACTATTCCACCCGCTAAAACATCCCCCCTCCCAAGTTTGGTTGTCTTTCCAGTGACTGGCAGGCCATGGTTTTAACAAATAAGAGGAGGACAAGAAGTGGGATCATATAAACTGAGCTAGGAGAGGGATTGTTCTGACATCAACCAAACTTTGACTGAACTTGTGGGGTTGAGCAAGTGGACCTTAGTGTGTTGTAGGGGCATTGACTGAGGTCTGTGAGTGTTCCTTCTGTATGATGTCATCCAAGTCAGCTCCCACAGTGTAGAGTAACGGGCTGAGGGATGACCTCTGGTAACTGCTGTGATCCCAGCCAGTGACCAACTCTCTCTCCGCTTCCAAGCCCCAGCATGGAGTCAATGGATAATACTGCAGTCCAATCACACACATACACAAGTGCATGCACACACACAAACTCAATCACGCGCACGCCAACCCACAGTACAGACACTCATACACACACACACACGCATACACAAACACACGCACGCACGCACACACACACCACACACACACACACACACACACACACACTCGCTCTCTGCCTTACACGCACTCACACCAAACTTGGAATGTTATCTCAAGGACTCTCCATTCCATGCTGTGTGGTTTCTAGGAACCGGGCCAGGTTTGGTGAGATGCTGTCCACAACCGGAGCAGCTTCTGTAGTGTTTAACAGCCGCCACAGTACTTAAGGGAGACCCCAGCTGTTTGTCCCCCAGCACCTCCTACACACAACGACAACAGAACAGACACACAACACTGTGACCGGGGCAGACAGAGGTGTAATCCTCTCTGTTACAGTAAAAAGGTTCATCAACCAAACAAAGGTTCACCTTTTGTCCTTATTTGTTCCTGTATTATGACATATTAAGCTTGAAGTTACAAGAGCTGGCACAACGTTCCTTGAATCTGTGAAATCTGTGTAATGTGCTTAAATAGAGAGAGGGCGCAACAGTGGAGGAGGTGGTTTGTCTTCTCACTCATCCCTTTCAGGGTGTGAGCTGTCGTGCCAGCATGGAAGTGGTTTGGAAGCAGCAGGTAGTCATGAGGTATTGACCAGAGAAAAACAAGGTGTCTGGTCACGTCACACTAGATCAGTACAGGCTCTGACCTCAGCTGTCATAGAGCTAATGACTGGCGTTTGCTCCCTTCCAAAACAATCTGGTAATTGACTCAAGTCAAAGACACATTTTAGACTCATAGTGTCAGGTATTCTACTGTTTATTGGTAAGAGTGCTGCTAAATCTATACTTAGCCAGTGCCACTAAATCAGTCTGCCAAGCAGTCCCAAGCCACTGAAGTGATTTCACTTTTTTGTAGTAACTCTCTTGAGAGCCATCTAAAGAGTCGATTCAGAGAGTGACCCTACTGTACTGTTTACTTCTATTTACGGACGTGGAGTGAAGACCACTGCAATGGATTGGGAGCTTTTCTATACAGTGAGTATATAAAGATTAAGGACACCTGCCCTTTCCATGACATAGACTGACCAGGTGAAAGCTATGATCCCTTATTGATGTCACTTGTTAAATCCAATTCAATCAGTGTAGTTGAAGGGGAGGAAATACTGTAGGTTAAAGAAGGATTTTTAAGCCTTGCAACAATTGAGACATGGATTGTGTATGTGTGCTATTCAGAGGGTGAATGGGCAAGACAAAAAATGCTAGGTTTTTCACGCTCAACAGTTTCCCATGTGTATTAAGAATGGTCCATCACCCAAAGGCCATCCAACCAACTTCACACCACTGTGGGAAGCATTGGAGTCAACATGGGCCAGCATCCCTGTGGAATGCTTTCAACACCTTGTAGAGTCCATATCCCAACAAATTCAGGCTGTTCTGATGTAAACTCAATATTAGGAAAGTGTTCTTAATGTTTTGTACACTCAGTATATGTTGACCTTGCATTGAGAGGGAATAGGAGAGTTTAGCTTGTAGTATGTGTCTTCACTGTCCTTTTACCCATAATCCACCAGGATGCTTCCTCCATCACGGACTGTCGTCCTTATAGCTTTGGAGAAAGTCAACTTGTGGAGGACCACAGTGTCCGCTGGTTTTCCTTATTTTCTCTTAATTGCTATCTAATTTAGACCTGGGAAACCAACTGTGTAGACTGGATTCCCTAGCCAATCACTAGTCCTCCAGGACTTCTGTCTAATGGCCTGCTTCACCTTCTCTAATGGGCAGTTCTACTTCTCATGTCTATTAGGTCTCCGAGCCAAATGGTTCACAGTAATTTATGCAATCCATACGGTAACTATATATACGCTTCACTTACACACAACCTGCTTTTCTGTCACTCTGTCAACAGCTGGTCACTTCCATTTAGTCGAGCCGGCGATGATGAAATGGTTTCACCTGCGTTACCATCCGCTGCCTGTCTCTCTCTCTTTCTCTCAACTCCTGAAGGACTTTTCTTTCTCTCCTCCCCCCTCCCTAACTCACTTCCACTCTTTCTCTCTCACTCTCTCTTTCTGTCTCCATCTCTCTCTCTCACTCTCTCTTTCTGTCTCCACATCTCTCTCATTCTCTCTTTCTGTCTCCATCTCTCTCTCACTCTCTCTCTTTGTCTCCATCTCACTCTTTCTCTCTCACTCTCTTTCTGTCTCCATCTCTCTCTCTCCACATCTCTTGCTCTCTCACTCTCTCTTTCTGTCTCCACATCTCTCTCATTCTCTCTTTCTGTCTCCATCTCTCTCTCTCACACTCTCTCTTTGTCTCCAACTCTCTCTTTCTCTCTCACTCTCTTTCTGTCTCCATCTCTCTCTCTCTCCACATCTCTTTCTCTCTCACTCTCTCTTTCTGTCTCCACATCTCTCTCATTCTCTCTTTCTGTCTCCACATCTCTCTCATTCTCTCTTTCTGTCTCCACATCTCTCTCATTCTCTCTCCATCTCTCTCTCTCTCACTCTCTCTCTTTGTCTCCATCTCTCTCTTTCTCTCTCACTCTCTCTTTCTCTCTTACTGTCTCCATCGCTCTCTTTCTCTCCAGGTGATAGTGGGTCAGCTGTAATATAAATCATGGGCACAACTTTTGTTTTAGAAGTGGGGGGCATAACCTGGGCATCTACAGTAAAGCTAATTTCCTGCATTTCTACTAGGGTTGTCCCCAACTAAAATAAATGTTGGTCAACCAAGAGTAGTCTTTCTTTCGACCAATTGATTGGATAGTCTTAAACTGCAGTAATTTATGTCTGAGATTATATGAACATGACTGGGTATTCAAACATGTCTGTATCTATTCATCATCATCATCACAGATAGTGTCTCCCATGTCTTCTTCACATACATCGTTAAGCCTCTATTAACCCTTGATACAGTTTGAAAATCAACTTGAGGTTTGTTAGACTGTCGTAAAATTGTTTCAATCTTTGAAGCTTCTGGTTGGTCCAGTGTTTGCTGCATCTCAGCTTCGTCACAGACTGGTCTTCCCTGGTTGCCTGACCCTGCTGAGACCCCGTCACCATCTGATCCTGCTCAGATGAGGCATGACAAAGAATGACCTTGCTGTACATTTATACATTATACTATTCAAGAATAAAATCAATGGTTCAATAACTGATATGACCATTATTCCCATATCCCAGACTGAAGCCTACCCATCAATTAAAGATGGAACATTCCTTTGGCCGCCTTTCCTTCCAGTTCTCTGCTGCCAATGACTGGAACAAAAAAAAATCCAAATGGTACATCAACTGGTGAAAACTTGCCAAGTTAATTTACTTGTTAAAACGGGACAAAAAAGCTACAAAACATTTCCATACACACAACAGCTGTTTGATGCTACTACCTGACAGATAGCTAGAGGCTAGAGCTGAACTGGCTGTGGTAGCTACTAGATAGCTAGCTAGTTAATTCTCTTCAGACAGAACTTCAGTTGAGAGGGGATAAAACATTAGCTAACGTTGTCAGTTACACTACTAGCTCAGCACTGGGAATAAATACCTTTTTTCCCGTTAAGTCAAACAGCTGTTACCTTGCCAGCTAAATCAGTCAAATAAAAAGTAGCCAGTTTCTGCTCTGCTTGCTTTTACAACCTGGAGAAAAAGCGCAACACACAAAGACCGCAGATGAAGACAGCAGCATCGTGCTGGTCCTATAATAATAGCTTTTCCTTCACACAGACTGTCCGTCCGCTCTGTGGTATCCGTGCGGTCCTAAATCCAGCCGACTGCAACCGCAAAATAGCCTGCCCGTCCACTCTGAGGCGTCTGCATGGTCCTAAAGCACACTGAAGCCGCTTTTTGTATCACTTTGCATTGATAAACTTTGGGGGGACAAAAATGCAATTTCAGAATGTGGGGGGGGGTGGGGGGGGGGGGTCAAGTCCCCCCCCGTCCCCAGTGAAAGTTGCGCCCTTGTATAAAGTGTAAAGCAGCCGGCTAATTTGGGCATGCTCTTTAGATTCTCCCTATCTGAATTCCATGTTTCTGCTGTGAGTCATATATCATGATGGCTGGAGGCTCCTGCAAGGTGTCACCACTCACAAGATGTTTAGGTGAGAGACTGAGAAAGGCACCATAGGCAACACATGGCAGTCTGACCTTAAATGGTAGTATAAGCCCGTGCTCACATCCCTGATCCTCAACAATGATGCTCATACAGTACATATATGCTACTCTATACTGCTGTAGAAATCAGGCTTTGACAAAGCATGCACACACCATACCACTTTATATTTGCACATGAGTTCGTATTCAATGATGCTGGTTTACGTCAACTGGTGGTGAATTTTCTATTTGTAGTCTTTATTTATTTATTAGAACCATCTCAAGAGCCAGGAAGAATGGTCTCGTGACAGAGTATATAGAGACAGGTTCATAACTAGAATAGTGTTACAGAACACCCTGTGGTAATTACAGAGCACCCTCTGGTGATTACAGAGCACCTTATGGAGCACCATGTGGTAATTACAGAGCACCCTGTGGTGCACCATGTGGTAATTACAGAGCACCCTGTGGTGATTACAGAGCACCCTGTGGTGATTACAGAGCACCCTGTGGAGCACCATGTGGTAATTACAGAGCACCCTGTGGTGATTACAGAGCACCCTGTGGTGATTACAGAGCACCCTGTGGAGCACCATGTGGTAATTACAGAGCACCCTGTGGTGATTACAGAGCACCCTGTGGTGATTACAGAGCACCCTGTGGTGATTACAGAGCACCCTGTGGAGCATCATGTGGTAATTACAGAGCACCCTGTGGTGATTACAGAGCACACTGTGGAGCACCATGTGATAATTACAGAGCACCCTGTGGTGATTATGGAGAACCCTGTGTTAATTACAGAGCACCCAGAGCACCCTGTGGTAATTACAGAGCACCCTGTGTTAATTACAGAGCACCCTGTGGAGCACCCTGTGGTAATTAGAGCACCCTGTGTGAGCCATTTGATTACCTGTCTTATGGCTTGGGGGTAAAAACTGTCGAGAAGCCTTTTTGTCCTTGACTTGGCACTCCGGTACCGCTTGCCATGCGGTAGTAGAGAGAACAGTCTATGACTGGGTTAGCTGGGGTCTTTTACCATTTTTAGGGCCTTCCTCTGACACCGCCTGGTGTCGAGGTCCTGGATGGCAGGCAGCTTAGCCCCAGTGATGTACTGGGCCTTACGCACTACCCTTTGTATTTTCATTGTGGTCAGAGGCCGGGCAATTGCCGTACCAGGCAGTGATGCAATCAATCAGGATGCTCTCGATGTTGCAACTGTAGAACCTTTTGAGGATCTCAGGACTCATGCCAAATGTTTTTAGTTTCCTGAGGGGGAATAGGCTTTGTAGTGCCCTCTTCAAGACTGTCTTGGTGTGTTTGGACCATTCTAGTTTGTTGCTGATGTGGACACCAAGGAACTTGAATCTCTCAACCTGCCGTTGATGAGAATGGGTGCGTGCTCGGTCCTCCTTTTCCTGTAGCCCACAATCATCTCCTTAGTCTTGGTTACGTTGAGGGATAGGTTGTTTTTCTGGCACCACCCGGCCAGGTCTCTGACCTCCTCCCTATAGGCTGTCTTGTCGTTGTCGGTGATCAGGCCTACACTGTTGTGTCGTCTGCAAACTTACTGACGGTGTTGGAGTCGTGCCTGGCCATGCAGTCGTGGGTGAACAGAGAGTAGAGGAGGGGACTGAGTACGCACCCCTGGGGAGCTCCAGTGTTGAGGATCAGCGTGGCAGATGTGCTGTTACATACCCTCAACACCTGGGGGCGGCCCGTCAGGAAGTCCAGGATCCAGTTGCAGAGGGAGGTGTTTAGCCCCATGATCCTTAGCTTAGTGATGAGCTTTGAGCGTACTATGGTGTTGAACACTGAGCTGTAGTCAATGAATAGCATTCTCACGTAAGTGTTCCTTTTGTCCAGGTGGGAAAGGGCAGTGTGGATTGCATTAGAGATTGCATCATCTGTGGATCTATTTGGGCGGTATGACAATTGGAGTGGGTCTAGGATATTTGGGATAATGGTGTTGATGTGAGCCATTACCAATCTTTCAAAGCACTTCATGGCTATGGACGTCAGTACTACAGGTCTGTAGTCATTTAGGCAGGTTGCCTTTGTGTTCTTGGGCACAGGGACTATGGTGGTCTGCTTGAAACATGTTGATATTACAGACTCAATCAGGGACATGTTGAAAACGTCAGTGAAGACACCTGCCAGTTGGTCAGCACATGCCCGGAGCACACGTCCTGGTAATCTGTCTGGCGCCGCAGCCTTGTGTATGTTGACCTGTTTAAAGTTCTTACTCACATCGGCTATGGAGAGCGTGATCACACAGTCGTCCAGAACAGCTGATGCTCTCATGCATGCCTCAGTGTTGCTTGCCTCGAAGTAAGCATAGAAGTGATTTAGCTCGTCTGGTAGGCTCACATCACTGTGCAGCTCGCGGTTGTGCTTCCCTTTGTAGTCTGTAACAGTTTACACGCCCTGCCACAAAAGACGAGCGTCGGAGCCGGTGTAGTATGATTCAATCTTAGCCCTGTATTGACGCTTGTTTGATGGTTCGTTGCAGGGCATAGCAGGATTTCTTGTAAGCTTCCGGGTTGGAGTCCCGCACCTCTGATCACTTTTTTTTTTAATTAAAGCAGGAAGCACCAGTGACTCGGGCTTCAAAAAAAGTGATCAGATGAAGCAGATGCTAAACTACAGGACTGTTTTGCTAGCACAGACTGGAACATATTCCGGGATTCTTCCGATGGCATTGAGGAGTACACCACATCAGTCACTGGCTTTATCAATAAGTGCGTCTAGGACGTCGTCCCCACAGTGACTGTACATACATACCCCAACCAGAAGCCATGGATTACAGGCAACATTCGCATTGAGCTAAAGGGCAGCTCTACCCTTTAGCTCAATGTGAATGTTGCCTGTAATCCATGGCTTCTGGTTGGGGTATGTATGTACAGTCACTGTACATATGTGGTGTACTCCTCAATGCCATCGGAAGAATCCCGGAATATGTTCCAGTCTGTGCTAGCAAAACAGTCCTGTAGTTTAGCATCTGCTTCATCTGATCACTTTTTTTGAAGCCCGAGTCACTGGTGCTTCCTGCTTTAATTTTTGCTTGTAAACCAGAATCAGGAGGATAGAGTTGTGGTCGGATTTACCAAATGGAGGGCGAGGGAGAGCTTTGTACGAGTCTCTGTGTGTGGAGTACAGGTGATCTAGAATTTTTTCCCCCTCTGGTTGCACATTTAACATGTTGATGGAAATTTGGTAGAACTGATTTAAGTTTCTCTGCATTAAAGTCTCCGGCCACTAGGAGCGCCACCTCTGGGTGAGGGGTTTCCTGTTTGCTTATTTCCTTATACAGGTGTCTGAGTGCGGTCTTAGTGCCAGCATCTGTCTGTGGTTGTAAATAAACAGCCACGAAAGGTATAGCTTAAAACTCTTTAGGCAAGTAGTGTGGCCTGCAATTTATCACAATATACTCTACTTCGGGCAAGCAAACTCTAGAGACTTCCTTAGATTCTGTGCACCAGCTGTTGTTGACAAATATGCACAGACCGGCCCCCCTCGTCTTACCGGAGTGTGCTGTTCTATCTTGCCGGTGCAGCGTATGTGGATCATCACTGCCAAGCACGAGGAAAATAGCCTTATAGAGCATCAGCTACAGTATACTGCCAAAAGCCAAGACACAGACCCTGAAAAGACAAGGACAGTGAGTTGATTTCAACATGCTTTAGTTTAGAGGGTCTCAAAGTACAGCAGGTAAATTGCTGTGCCTTAAACTGACAAACTGATTAGAAGAAGTCCACTTTAAAAGGTCCAACACAGCAGTTTTAATCTCAATATCAAATTATTTCTGGTTAACAATTAAGTACATTACAGTGATTGTTTTCAATTAAAATGGTCAAAAAGAAACAAAAAAAAGCTCTTTCTCAAGCAGGAATTGTGCTAGGACTGTCTGGGAGTGGTCTGAGTTGGGAGGGGAAAATAAATGGTTTCAAAATAAAGAAATGGTTTGAAAAAAGCCACATAGTTTTACACAGGCAGCCCAATTCTGATATTCTTTTCACTAATTGTTCTTTTGACCAATAGAGGAGTTAGCTGACAACGGCACGAAAACGATGTGTGCTCTTCCATGGGGCAGAAGTCAGCGTGTTGTTGTGATTCTGGATGGCCAGATAGCCAGCACCAATGACAAGAAGCTGCCATGTGGGGAATCGTAAGTGGCTCATTTCGGCTCGTTTCATCTTGTTATTGATTCCATGTCTTGTTCGAGGTGTCTTGACTGATTTCATGTCAATGCTAATATGGCAAAGAATTCACTAGCTAGCTAACCAACAACTTTAATGATGTATTTGAGAGACAACTAGTGCTCATTGTGCAAATGTATTTATGTTTTCAAGAAACATTGGAGACAAAACATGTTTTGCACGTTGTCAACAATCTAAGCCAAACTCGTTTGTTTTTCCCCATAGTTGCGCATGCCTTAGTTTTGTTGCTAAACAACCAAACGTCTATCAGATCAGATCTGAAAAAATTATTCTGTGATTGGTCAAAAGACCAATTAGTGGAAAATTGGGCTGCCTCCATACAGTATAATGGAGTAGATATCATTAATTTACAATGGTTAGTTTGTCCATCATTCACAATACGCTTGTAGAGTGGGTTTGGATCCAAAGAGGCTTTCATTGAGGATGCCATGCAAGAATTTTCCCCACTCTGAATGAGCTTTTTATTTACTACTCAGACTGATTACCCTGTCGAGACAAGCTATAGACTTACAGAAGATTTTGAGGACACCAGTAATAATACCTTAATGAACTGCAAAGGGTTCCCATCATGTGTTTTAAAGGGTCTACAGTTTGTTGACAAAGAGTCCCCAGCTGCAGAAAGGCCTACAGTTCATCCCCCCTGATGATAGAAAGAAAGAGAAAAAAAATCCTGTTCTACTCCATGCTGTTTAGGCTCACAAAAAGAGATTTCACCGACAGCTATCCCTCCTTTCTCTCTCTCTTCCCCTCAACTTCAGGTCAGCTTTGGCATCTCAACACAGCTGCTTTCCTGACGATAGGGGCAAGTCTTCAAAATGTTCCACTAATGCTCTCTGGTGGCTGAGGTAATTAAGAGTACTGTAAGAGTGGACGTAAATCAGGTGGAAGCCACAGATGGACCCACTCTGTCACGCAGGCCAGCTACAGCTACAGGCATGGTGAGCAGTGGGAGAAGAGAAGGCCAAGCTACAGGCATGGTGAGCAGTGGGAGAAGAGAAGGCCAAGCTACAGGCATGGTGAGCAGTGGGAGAAGAGAAGGCCAAGCTACAGGCATGGTGAGCAGTGAGAACAGAAAAGGCCAAGCTACAGGCATGGTGAGCAGTGAGAACAGAAAAGGCCAAGCTACAGGCATGGTGAGTAGTGGGAGAAGAGAAGGCCAAGCTACAGGCATGGTGAGCAGTGGGAGAAGAGAAGGCCAAGCTACAGGCAAAGTGAGCAGTGAGAACAGAAAAGGCCAAGCTACAGGCAAAGTGAGCAGTGAGAACAGAAAAGGCCAAGCTACAGGCAAATCTGTATTCAAGGACATGTGGGTCAACCTAGAAAATCCTGTCTCAAATCAAATTGTATGTCACATACTTCGTAAACAACAGGTGTAGACTAAGTTTTCACAGTTGTAAATGATAACTTGTTCTCAACTAGCCTACCTGGTTAAATAAAGGTGAAATAATACTGAACTGATTACTTACCAGCCCTTCCCAACAATGCAGACAGAAAAAAAATAGAGAAATAAAATAATAATAACAACACAAAGAATAAAAACACAACGAGTAATGATAACTTGGCTATGTACACAGGGTACTAGGTAATAATGTGGCTATCTACACAGGGTACCAGGTAATAATGTGGCTATCTACACAGGGTACCAGGTAATAATGTGGCTATATACACAGGGTACCAGGTAATAACTTGGCTATATACACAGGGTACCAGGTAATAACTTGGCTATATACACGGGGTACCAGGTAATAACTTGGCTATATACACGGGGTACCAGGTAATAACTTGGCTATATACACATGGTCCCAGGTAATAACTTGGCTATATACACAGGGTCCCAGGTAATAACTTGGCTATATACACAGGGTCCCAGGTAATAACTTGGCTATATACACAGGGTACCAGGTAATAACTTGGCTATCTACACAGGGTCCCAGGTAATAACTTGGCTATATACACAGGGTCCCAGGTAATAACTTGGCTATATACACAGGGTCCCAGGTAATAACTTGGCTATAAACACAGGGTACCAGGTAATAACTTGGCTATCTACACAGGGTACCAGGTAATAACTTGGCTATATACACGGGGTACCAGGAAATAACTTGGCTATATACACAGGGTACCAGGTAATAACTTGGCTATATACACAGGGTACCAGGTAATAACTTGGCTATATACACAGGGTACCAGGTAATAACTTGGCTATATACACAGGGTGTAAGTGTAAGTTGACTATGAAAACAATTTGGGATTTCCAACACATTGTTTCTTATTAAAAAAAAGATGGGATACAGTCAGTCTCTCCTAAACTCTTAGCCAAGAGAGACGGGCATGTATAGTATTTATATCAGTCCTCTAATAACAATGAAGAGAAAACGTGCCACTCTGTTCTGGGCCAGCTGCAGCTGTCAGATGTGTGCGTACTGGTAGCGAAGTCAGGTGCAGGAGAGCAGAGATTTGTGAACAGGCGCACACTTTATTTAGGCAAAAGTGAAAAACGAGCAAAACAGTCACAAGAATTATGTTCAACAATAAACATCTTCGTGAAAAAATAACACAGAAAGACAAACCAGTCTGGCGTGTCAACAATACACACGTAACACAAACAATCTTACACAAAGACATGATGGGGAACAGAGGAATACATAGATGTAAATTGATTGGGGAATGAAAACCAGTTAGGGAACAAGGGAACAAGACAAAACAAATGGATACATGAAAAATGGAGTGGCGATGGCTAGAAACGCCGCCCGAACAAGGAGAGGAGCCGACTTCGGCGGAAGTCGTTACAGCAGCTTAACTAGATATTTCCTTGCAGCACTGGACCACACGACTGGACAATATTCAAGATTAGACAAAACTAGAGCCTGCAGAACTTGCTTTGCACACTCTTGGCATTCTCTCAACAAGCTTCATGTGGTAGTCACCTGGAATGTATTTCAATTTACAGGTGTGCGTTGTTAAAAGTTAATTTGGGGAATTTCTTTCCTTCTTAATTGAGCCAATAAGTTGTGTTGTGACAAGATACCCTATTTGGTAAAAGACAAAGTCCATAATATGGCAAGAGTTTCTTCAAGTGAGGTTGCAAAATGTCCCAGAGTTACCTCTGCTGCAGAGGATAAGTTTATTAGTTACCAGAAATTGTAGCCCAAATAAATAAATACAGACACACCTCAACATCAACTGTTCAAAGGAGACTGTGTGAATCAGGCCTTCATGATCGAATTGCTGCAAAGAAACCACTACTAAAGGACACCAATAAGAAGAAGAGTCTTGCTTGGGCAAAGAAACACGAGCAATGGACATTAGTGTCCGGTGGAAATCTGTCCTTTGGTCTGATGAGTCCAAATTTGAGATTTTTGGTTCCAACCGCTGTGTCTTTGTGAGATGCAGAGTAGGCGAATGGATGATCTCTGCATGTGTGGTTCCCACCGGGAAGCATGGAGGAAGAAGTGTGATTGTGTGGGTGCTTTGCTGGTGACACTGTTGGTCATTTATTTAGAATTCAAGGCACACCTAACCAGCATGGCTACCACAACATTCTGCAGCGATACACCATCCCATCTGGTTTGCGCTTAGTGGGACTATCATTTGTTTTTCAACAGGACAATGACCCAACACACCTCAAGTCTGTGTAAGGGCTATTTGACCAAGAAGGAGAGTGATGAGTGCTGCATCAAATGACCTGGCCTCCACAATCACCCAACCTCAACCCAATTGAGATGGTTTGGGATGAGTCGGACCTCAGAGTGAAGGAAAAGCAGCCAACAAGTGCTCAGCATATGTGGGAACTCCTTCAAGACGGTTGGAAAAGCATTCCAGGTGAAGGTGGTTGAGAGAATGCCAAGAGTGTGCAAAGCTGTCATCAAGGCAAAGGGTGGCTACTTTAAAGAATCTCAAATAAAAAAAATATTTTGATTTGTTCAACACTTTTTAGGGTTACTACATGATTCCATATGTGTTATTTAATAGTGTTGTCTTCACTATTAATCTACATTGTAGAAAATTGTAAAAAAAAATAAAGAAAAACCCTTGAATGAGTAGGTGTGTCCAAACTTTTGACGGGTAAGGCGGTGTCAGAGGAAGGCCCAAAAAAATTGTTAAAGACTCCAGTCACCCAACTCATAGACTGTACCCTCTGCTACCTCACGGCAAGAGTCTAGGTTCAAAAGGCTACATAACAGCTTCTACCCCCAAGCTATTAGACTGCTGAACAATTAATAAAACGGCCACCCTACCCAAACCATCTCAATTGGGTTGAGGTTGGGTGATTGTGGAGGCCAGGTCATTTGTTTTTACACTGCTGCTACTAGCTGTTTATACCTGCGCATAGTCACTTTACTCCAACCTACATGTACAAACTACCTCGACTAACCTGTACCCCCGCACATTGACTTGGTAATGGTACCCCCTGTATATAGCCTCCTAATTTTATGTACTTTTATAATGTTACTTTTTCACTTTAGTTAATTTAGTAAATATTTTCTTAACTCTATTTCTTGAACTGCATTGTTGGTTAAGGGCTTGTAAGGCATTTAATACCTGTTGTATTCGACGCATGTGACAAATACAATTTGCTGCTTGAGTGCAGTCTTAATGCCCGCATCGATTTAATGTGGTAAATAGACAGCTATAAAAAATATAGATGGAAACTCTCTTTGTAAATAGTGTGGTCTACAGCTTATCATGAGGAATTCTAACTCAGGCGAACAGAACCTTAAGACTTCCTTATTAATATGAGAGATCACACACCAGCTGTTGTTAACAAAGAGACGCACACCATCTCCCCTGAGCTTCCCCGACGCCACCCTTCTGTCCTGCCGATGTATAGAAAAAACATCTGTCTCTGAAGGCCTGCTATTGTTGCTATTGTTCCTGAATATCGATCGATCGGACAGTATGTATTAGGTTTCCCCATGCACGTGCATGGCGGATGGGGTGTGTTCAATACTTGGGGGCAGAGAGGGGAGGAAGGGGTGAACAGAACTCTCCTTCTCTATGTTCTTCATGTAAAGAAGTGCTTTGGAATCCAACATTGTGGCTGAAGGTCAGTATAAATGTGCTGTAGTAGTAGACTTAAGGAGCAGTTGAAATATATACAATTGTTACCCGGATGAAAATGTGGGAGGGTCAAGCTTTTTCAATTTCAGTCAGGGGGAGGGTTTAGTATTATTATTTTTTTGTCCAGGGGAGGGTCATGTAATTTGTAATCGATTAAATGTCATATTTGAGAATTAGTTGCTTATGATAGTATCTGGATGTGTGCCTGATGCTGCCCCTCATCCCTGACTCGCTGCTGGGTGTGCTATATCAAGTGTGCCTAGTGTGGTCTCAATCAAATAATCCATAGCCTATACTATAGGCTATACCAAGAGCATCCTTGGAGAAGGACAGGGCAAAGTTGTATTTCTAACAAAAAGTACTTCCTTCAAGAGTGTTTGCACTGCTGGGATGGTGTATATAAAACTAGGCAACACTACAGTACACACTGCAATGGATAGGAGTTCTCAGTCATGAGCCCTGGCCTGCCCTGCTCTTGCTGATGTAAACCCTTTTTGTTCTGCCTAACCAATGACTGTCCTGTGTACGGTGGCACTTCAGGTGGCGAGTAAAAAAGGCTTCATCTGAAAATAATGTTTTATTTGTAAAGAAATAATAATAATAATAATATCTGTGCACGTGGGCTAGGTCTACTGATGTTCAGTTGAGAAGGAGAGCACGAAGATGAGGAGGATCGGAGGTAAGGTTGCTACTGCTATAATTGATTTGAATAAAAAAACAATATGTTTCATGTGCCCATAATGAAGCTATTTATCACAGTTACTGACCTCACAATAAGCCATATTCAAGTAATTTACATAACTTACATCACTATGGAGCAGCAGCTGTGGAGAAGGACAGCACATGAGTGGTGAAAGTAGGCTAATTTGAGAAAGCTTAATTTAAGCAGTTTTCATTTTAATTTGACTTACGGCTACTAACAACAAGTGAAGTACTTTGAAAGGCTGGTCATGGCTCACATCAACACCATTATCCCAGAAATCCTAGACCCATTCCAATTTATAAACCGCTCCAACAAATCCACAGATTATGCAATCCCATTAACATCGACAGGGCTGTAGCAGGTTGAGAGCTTCAAGTACCTTGGTGTCCACATCACCAACAAACTATCATGGTCCGAACACACCAAAACAGTCGTGAAGAGGGATCGACAAAGCCTACTCCCCCTCCGCAGTCTGAAAATATTTGGCATAGGTCCTCAGAGCCTCAAATGGTTCTACGTCTGCACCATCGAGAGCATTCTGACGGGTTGCATGACTGCCTGGTATGGCAACTAATCGGCCTCCGACCGCAAGGCACTACAGAGGGTAGTGCGTACGGCGCAGTACATCACTCCTGAACAGCTAATCAAATGGCTACCCAGACTATTTGCATTGTCCCCCCTCCTCTCCCCTCCCTTTTACGCTACTGCTACTCTCTGTTTATTATCTATGCATAGTCACTTTAACTCTACCTACACATTGACTCTGTACCAGTACCCCCTGTATGTAGCCTCGCTACTGTTATTTTACAGCTGCTCTTTAATAATTTGTTATTTACTTAACTCGTAATGGACCTTGGCCAAAGGAGTTTTGGACATGGGGAGAAGTGATGGGTGGATGCGAGACCCTTCCATGGCGGCAGACGGAAGGTAATAATGGAGGACAGCGACGACCCCAGGGTTCGCATCCACAGAAAGCCGGAGAATGGAGTTGGCTAAAGGAGTTTTGGACATGGGGAGAAGTGATGGGTGGATGCGAGACCCTTCCTTGGCGGCAGACGGAAGGTAATAATGGAGGACAGCGACGACGCCAGGGTTCGCATCCACAGAAAGCCGGAGAATGGAGTTGGCTAAAGGTATGCGGCAGAGCAAGCGTGCTGAAGAGCGGGTCATCAGTCCGGTGACATGGGTGATGGCTCCACGCACCAGATCTCCAGTGCGCCTCCTCAGCCCGGTATGTCCTGTGCCGGTTCCTCTCGCCATGAGGAGCGTGTCGTCAGTCCGCTGCTAAAGAAACACCAAGATTATTTTTGGGGTGGAGGCACATGGAGCTGGCGGTCGAGCAGCGGAGAGTGCCAGAGCCAGTGTTGGAGTCGGAGGAGGAATTTGATGAAAGATTCCGGAGAGAGGTGGTAGCAATGAGAATGCTGCAGCACAGTCGTGCTGAAGAGCGTCACACGGTCCGAGGGTCCACGGTCCGGAGCTTCCAGGCACGGTGTCCCGTCCTGCTCCAGGTCAGGAGCCTTCCTCTGCGCCGATGCCCAGTCCAGGCACGGCGGCCAGCCTAGCTCCATGGCCGGAGCCTCCTTCTGCGCAGATGCCCAGTCCAGGCACAGCGTCCAACCCAGCTCCAGGGCCGGAGCCCTCCTCTGCGCCGGTGCCCAGTCCAGGCACAGCGTTCAGCCCGGCGTCATGGTCGGATCCGGGATCTAGGGTGAGGCTACGAACCGCACCGGAGCTGCCACCAACACTAGTCACCCCCATAACCCCCCCATTTGGTTTCAGGTTTTGCGGCCGGAGTCCACACATTTTGGGGGGGTACTGTCACGCCCTGACCATAGAGAGCCCTTGTTTCTCTATGGTGTAGTAGGTCAGGGCGTGACTAGGGGGTATTCTAGTTTAGAATTTCTGTTGTGTTCTAGCTTATATTTTCTATGTTGGTGTTTTGTATGATTCCCAATTAGAGGCATCTGGTAATCATTGTCTCTAATTGGGGATCATATTTAAGTAGATATTTTTCCCACCTGTGTTTGTGAGATATTGATTTATGTTTTTTTATATATTTGGTTTTGTTTAAGTTTCTCTTTGAATTAAATATGTGGAACTCAACATCCGCTGCGCCTTGGTCACGTTCTTACGGCAGCCGAGACAGTATGTGAGATCAACAGAGAGAGGTATATTTTCTGGGGGGATTTAAATATTGACTGGCTTTCATCAAGCTGCCAACTCAAGAAAAAGCTTCAAACTGTAACCAGTGCCTGCATCCTGATTCAGGTTAATCAGTCAACCTACCAGGGTCATTACAAACAGCACAGGAATGAAAACATGTATTGATCACATCTGTACTAATGCTGCAGAAATTAGCTTGAAAGCCGTATCCAGATCCATTGGATGTAGTGATCACAATATAGTAGCTATATCTAGGAAAACCAAATATCCGAAGGATGGGCCTAATATAGTGGATGTTGTTGATGTAAAGAATATTTGTTGGTCCGTGGTGTGTAATGAGGATCAAACAGACACTGAACTTGACACATTTATGAAATTCCTTATTCCAGTTACTAATAAGCATGTACTTATTAAAGAAAATTACTTTAAATACTATTAAATACCTGTGTATTGATGAGGAATTGAAAAATGGTATGGTTGAGAGGGATAAGGCAAAATGAATGGCAAATAAGTCTGGCTGCACAACCCATTGGCAAATGTATTGAAAATTGAGAAGTCATGTGACTAAACTGAATAAAAATAAGAAGAAACTACACTATGGAACAAAAATAAATTACAAAATGCAGGGCCGACATGCAAGTTCCTTACTTTTTTCCCCTTCTACTTACCTCTTCCATTTTTGTGGTAATGCTACAATTAGTTGGTCATAATGGTTAGAGCAGACATTTCCATATGTCTGTGTTAGCTGCATGTGTGACATAACTCCACCAGTCCTATTTATGATATCATTCACTAAAATTATACCTTTTTTTAAAGTTTCTTAGAAAAATATTTTTTTTTTTTTTTAAATCAATAAGTATATTTCAGTTTAACCACAATATTTGTTGTATTATTTGTTCTGTCTTTTCAGGTGGATTAATCTGAAATTGCAACCAACTTTCTAAGGCTTGTTTTTTTTTTAAATAACAATATTTTTGAGATGATTTCCTTTTCAAACAACCGAAAGTGAGCAGGTATTATCTGAATAAAGGGGAAAAGGACATTCTTGAACATAGGATGAGACAATCGTACCAATTTACTAGAGAACCAGTTTGGATTTAAGTATAACTTTTGTATGACTGATGCCTTTAGTGACAGGTCTAATGCTTTAATATTTAATCATTTCTGCCCTCCAAATTCATATTACTTATATAAATAGGCCCTTTTAATTTTGTCTGGTTTGCCATTCCATTCCAAATCAAATTTAATATTTTATGTTCATATAATTTAAAAAGCAGGTCACTATTTGTAGGCAAAACCATGAGCAAATAGGTAAACTGTGATATGACTAAAGAGTTAATCGGGGTGATTTTTCCACAAATAGACAGGTATTTTCATTTCCATTTGCTATTTTGCTAACTTTCTATAAAAATTATTGGAGTGAGATCATTTCTTTCTTTTGGGATTTGTATACCGAGTATGTCCACATCCCCGTCAGACCATTTTATTGGTAAACTACACAGTAATGTAAAATTAGCATTTTTTTGTGATCCAATACGTAATATAGTGCACTTATTATAATTTGGTTTTAATCCAGAGAGGATAGCAAAACTATCCAGATCCTCTATGAGGCCGCGAAGAGATTCTAATTGTGGTTTTAAAAGAAAACATGAATCATCAGCGTACAATGACACCTTTGTTTTTAAGCCACGGATTTCTAATCCCTTAATATTATTGTTTGATCTAATTTTAACAGCTAACATTTCGATGGCAATAATAAATAGATATGCTGATAGTGGACAACCTTGTTTTACTACTCTAGATAATTTAAAAGTTTCTCAGATGTAGCCATTATTTACTATTTTACACCTAGGCTTACTATACATAACTTTAACCCATTTTATAAGAGATTCCCCAAAATTAAAATATTCTAGGGCATTTATATATAACCTCCAGTCGTACTTCATCAAACATCTTTTCAAAATCAGCTTTGATTTCATAGTATTCTATTGTTCCCAGTACTTGTCTTATATTATCTCCAATGTATCGTCCATGTAAAAAAACCTATGGACTGGATCTTTATATATACACCACTTGGGTCCTGTTTCAGTAATAATGATATCAGACCTTCTTGTTACGTGTCTGATAATCTACCATTATATAGGACTGGTTAAAACATGCTAATAATGGTCCTTTGAGTATATCAAAAATATGTTTTGTATACTTCCACTGGTATGCCATCCAGCCCTGGAGTTTTCCCAGCCTTAAAGGATTTAATTGCATCAAGAAATTCCTCCTCTGTAATTTGGCCTTCACATGAGTCTTTCTGTACAGATGTTAATTTTACATTATTATTAGGGAAAAAATCCATACAATTAGTTTCAGTTAAAGGAGATGGAGGAGACTGAAACAAAAACATATTCTTAAAGTACTTTACTTCCTCTTTCAAAATATAATTCTGTGAATCATGCGTGACTCCATCATTTGTAACAAGTTTCAATACATTCGTTTTGGTAGCATTTCTACATTGATGATATTTGGTGCATTTTTCCCCATATTCCATCCAGTTCGCTTTATTATTATAATATATTACACTGGATCTTTCTTGAATAAGTTCCTCCATTTATTTTTGTTTTTCCTCTAACTTATTCTGTGCCTCTATGGTACAGTTTTTATTGCTATCTAACTGTACTGTCAGTTCTTCAATTTCCTTTGTTAATATGGACTCTTTTGATCTAAATTGCTTTTGTTTTATGGATGAGTACTGAATTGCACAGCTTCTAAAGGCCCATTTAAAAGTGTACCATACAATAAGGGGATCTGCTGTACCTATGTTATGTCTGAACAAGTTAGTTATACATTCTTCTGTCCTAGTTCTAAACAATTTATCATCTAGTAGGCTTTAATTACATTTCTAATATCCTCGCCCATGTGGAAATTCTGTAAGAGTAATATATATGCCAATTATATGATGATCCGACCGCTTTCTGTCACCTATCAGCACGTTTTTAACTTTTGGTTCCAGAGAGAATGGCATAAGAAGTAGTCAAGACGACTAGCTTGATTAAGCCTCCGACATGTATATCTCACTAGGTCAGGGTATTTAAGTCTCCATATTAAAATCTCCCACCATAATAATAGAGTCTAGTGTTGCTTGTAGAGTTGATATTTTCTTATGTATTTTTTCAAAAAAGCTTGGATCATCATTATTTAGACCATATAGGTTAATAAGCCATAACTGTTTATTGTCCAATAACATATTTTAAATAATCCATCTACCTTGATGATCTGTTCGGACAATTTGCACATTTGGATTTAAATTACTGTTAATTAAAACCATCACCCCTTCTGAATTTCTTTGCCCATGGGAGTAAATATATTTCACCCCCCAGTCCTTTTTCCACAAAACTTCATCTAAAATTGTTGAATGAGTTTCCTGTAAACAATATATATTATATTCCTTCTCTTTTAGCCAGGTAAATACTGATCGTCTATTCTTATTATCTGCTAAGCCATTACAATAGTAACTGGCTATACTTATTTCACCACTTACCATAATGAGACAACTTTCAATTCTATTTATCAAAATATATGTTTATAAACGTACCATTAAAAAGTAACATGATGATTGAGTGTCTATATAGCTGTACCTTGATATTTGCATTGCTATTAAGTAAACCTCCAATTGGTCCCCACTATTCCACCCGCTAAAAGCCCTCCTTGTCCCGAGTTGGGTTGTCATCCCAATGCCCGGCAGACCACCCCCGACCCCCCGTATCCCATAACCCTGAAAAGACTGGGATCCATCCTTCGAAAAGAGCACAGTTCCATTTACAGAACAGAAGTAGATCAACCGCCAAATGCATTTCCATCACCCTCACCTCAATTTGTATTATATATATATATATATATATATATATTAAAAATCCTGTTTCTTATTTTCCATAATTAGCTATTAATATTTGTAGTAATGGAAGGCAATTTATGCAAAGGATTTTAACTCTCACCAGTCTCGCCATTACCAAAATTACATTATTGCAAGCAATTATTATATTAGCAAACAATTATTGTGAATCATCTTATATTGTCCCTAACATATTTGACTCCTTTGCAACAGTTGTGGGATATGCACATACACTCCCACAATCATACACACTCAACCCTTTCCCCCCACACAACCATAGGCTCACATTCTCAACAGTTGCACCATCCCAGAGCCCAACTTAAGAAAGGTCTTGATTTACAAATGCATATACAGCTGCAGCTGTATCAGAGGGTGTTCTTTAATCGAAGCCTCTCCAACATAATCCAAGTAGAATCAAAGATTCCCCATGGCAGCTGTCTATGCCCATTACTTTTTGCAATCTTTACTAACGCCATGCCACTGGCTTTGAGTAAATCCAGTGTGCCTATGTATGCGGATGACTCAACACTATACATGTCAGCTAAAACAGCGACTGAAATGACTGCAACACTTAACAAAGAGTTGCAGTTAGTTTTAGAGTGGGTGGGAAGGAATAAGTTCATCCTAAATATTTCTAAAACTAAAAGCATTGTATTTGGGACAAATCATTCACTAAACCTCTACTAAATCTTGTAATAAATCATGTGGAATTTGAGCATGTTGAGGTGACTAAACTGCTTGGAGTAACCCTGGATTGTAAACTGTCATGGTAAAAACACGATACAACAGTAGCTAAAAATAATTATTAAGGCTATATTATTATAAGTATTTCAAGGCTAGTGCCTGCGTTTAATAAATATATATTATTGAGGATCATGCGGTGAGCTATGCATGCCTAGTTTGTTAATTTAGCCTAGCAGATATTCCCATACCCTAATCACAGTCAAAACAAATCAATTTTTTAACAACAATATCATGGAATGAAATATAATAAGTTAGAAATGGACAGTTTGCCAAATGAAAAAGTTACAAGTGTATATAGGCATGCCTGATGATATGCAGCTACTATGTTAAACAACAAATGTCTTTTTCTTATATTCATTGATAATCAGATACTTCAGTTGTAACTGGTTCTATTACGCCAAATGTTTACAGTTGATAGTCAACTTTAGCACTGTTCCAAACTATCCTCTTTAACAATGGCTTGTATAGAAATCACAACGTTTCCAGTGTTGCAGCATGTGCCCATTCGTTCTCATGCTCTGTTGTGGTATTAAAAAGATGATGGTTGTCTACAGTCATGTCAATTCATGTAGAATTGCATGAAATCCATTTATAAAAGGCTATTTTTTATCAGACCACAAATAAGATGATAGGTTAATGTAGTGCTTTTACTATAATGGATATCTTTTAACCTCTACCCTTGTCTAAAGTGGTCTGCAAATCCACAACCTTCTGGCTATTATTTTGGGTATAGGTGAGGGTCATTCTTATTTTTTATCAAGTGTTCAGGTTTGGGTCGGGTAAAAAAAAACACTTTACTGAAGGGAGGGACATCCATTTTCATTTCAGAGAGGTCAGATTTTCTCTAGGTATCCCTCATTATAAATAACATACAGTCCCTTAACTCTCTACCTAGAGGACAAGCATGGTGAGCAGTGAGTCCCATATTGTCTATGGAGTCCCCTATAACGATTGTGAGGCAATAGGTTTTTATCTAACTCCATGGTTACCTGATCTCTGTTGAAATGTTCCTCTGCTTAGATGGTGAAGTGAATAAGGAAATTAAATCTAACAGGTGTTGAAAGATCAGATCAATGAGAGAAGATCGCAGATTGATTATTGATGAGTCTGATCTATACACTGCATCCTGCAATGGATCAACCATGATACGTACAGGTCCCTGGTGGGGTCTATTCAGAAGTGACACACACACACACACAGTACACACAATGACGACTCACTTCCTGGCTTAACACTCATCCATCCACACATTTATGACCAAGTCAGCAGGACATTGAGTATCCTCTTTTCACACCTCTCACCTTCAGTCCATTGAGTCTCGAAGGAGAAGAGCATTGAGCAGTCAGTAGGACTAAAGACAGTGTGGCGTTTATGGATTATTTTAAGTAAATCATTGACCATTTTTTTTATTACTAAGAAATGCTAAACATGAAGTAATATGACATTCAGATAATGATAGAATCAAGTATTATAATCAAACTATTCACTTTGTTCATGAGACTGGATTTAAAAAAACAGAAATTGTAATCATGGCAACGAGAAAAGTAAGACAATGTCTCCACCGCGTGGACATGAGGAATTATTTTTCGAATGGGGACATTTTAACCCGGAAATAAATTAAAGTGACCTTTCACGTGACATGAACCACGTATGTCGGACATGCTTCCAAAAATGGCTGCGTGCAGTATAGAAGACGTGCTTGCTAAAGCTGAACAAGATGAGGCTGAAAAACTCAAAAGTATCACCGTTCAAAAAGAACTGGACCTTGAGTTTGACATCGGAAACCTGGTCGCGTACGACAAGAACCGTATTGACATTCGACAGTTCCGTGAACAGAAGAAAGACGATTTCCTGCGCTCGCTAGCTCGTGACAACACGCAGCTCCTGATCAACGAGATATGGAAGCATCCCACAGAGAGAGTAGAGGAGGTAATCGTAGTCAAACTACCCGAGCCGACCACTGCACTGCCGAGAGAGAAGCCCCCACCGAAGCCCAGGCCTCCAACCAAATGGGAGGAATTCGCCAAATTGAAGGGGATCCAAAAGAAGAAGAAAACTAACCTGGTATGGGACGATGTTGCCAAAGAGTGGAAGCGGCGTTGGGGCTACAAACGTGTTAATGATGGCACGAAAGAGTGGCTAATTGAGGTCCCCGAAACAGCCGACCCCAACGAGGACCAATTTGCCAAACGGAACAAAGCCAAGAAGGAGAAGGTTGCAAAAAACGAGCTGCATCGCCTGAGGAACATAGCCAGAGCACAGAAGATCAAAGTACCAGGTGTTGGACTCACACCGACCGCGCAGCAATCCACAACTGACCTGAGTAGGGCTGTCAATGTGGCCAAGGTATCCACAGCTTCCGCAGGTAAATTCCAAGACCGCCTACCGAAGGAGAAAGCTCCCAGAAACACCGGGAAGAAGAGGAAATTCCAGCCTGTCATCGGTAACTTTTCCAGTGAAAAGCAGAGGCAGCTGGATCTGCTCAAGGTGATGGACAGTAAGAAACCTCGTCTGGACGTCAACAAAGCTGTAAACAAACAAATGCGAGAGGATGACCGAGAGGAGTCTGCAGCGAAATTTAGGAAGGGGGGGAAGAAGGGACGCAAGGGTGGTAATTTCTCTGGAAAGGGTGGGGGTGGAAAGGGTAAAGGAGGAGGAAAGGGTAAAGGAGGAGGTGGCAAAGGAAGAGCAGGGGGTAAAGGTCAAGGACCACCTGGAGGTAAAAAAGGAGCTGGGAAACGCTAAAGGGGAACATTTGAAACTTTGTATATCATACATCACAAGAGCCTTGTCTCAGACTGCACAGTAAGAATTGCCTGCTTCATTATGTTTCCCACCTGCATGTTGCTGGGAGTGATGTGTCCCTGAGCTGTCTTCCCTTAATGCAGGTCAGGTGCAATAGGGGGGAGGGGCTTCTGTCCCATCATGCAAATTGTAAGTAGATCACCCATGAGATTGTGTAAAAATGGTATATGGTGATGAGTTGCCTTGTGTCTACAAGGCTAGCCTAGTGGTTAGAGCATTGGACTAGTAACTGGAAGGTTGCAAGTTCAAACCCCCGAGCTGACAAGGTACAAATCTGTCGTTCTGCCCTTGAACAGGCAGTTAACCCACTGTTCCTAGGCCGTCATTGAAAATAAGAATTTCTTCTTAATTGACTTGCCTAGTTAAATAAAGGTAAAATAAATACAAATTTGTTGTAAAAATGTGTAACTTTTGGGTACAGAGTTATGTTTGATATTTTTCAACACAATTAAAATCAACTTCATAAAGATGGTGTTTTTTGTGTGATTTATCATAAGAATATAAGGCAACAAACAGTACATTGTAGTTTCACTGAGCACAATAGCAAATCAAATATTTTTTTTTACATGTGCTGAATACAAGTGTAGACTTTACTGTGAAATGCTTACTGATGAGCTCTTTACCAACAAGGCATTTAAAAGTAAGGAAATATGCAAATAGATAATATTATAAAAGTAACAAGATAGTTACAATGCTATACACAAGTAAGTTCACAACTTCCATGTGATCCAGCTACAGACAGTAATGCCACATGAGTTTGAGTTTATTTTTACAGGGACTGCACATTAATCAACGTTTCAGTAAAAGTGATAGTTTTAGTCAGCCTGCTAATTTTCAACCGCAGTCCCTGGGCAGGTTATTTAAAACAATACCAGTACAGACAAATGAGGAGCAGTGAGCCCTTGCAGAGCGACATGGGACAAGCAACACGTAGTGCGCAGACAGAGCAATAGCACAGAAAGCAACTAAACAAATCTATGTATCAGGTTTTTCCCTGCAGGTGCATAACAGGCATGACAGCTGGGGTGTGCAACACTTTGGGTCAGAGGGGACGGAGGGGTGAATAGAATTCTCCTTCACTATGCTCCTGTAGAGGAATGCTTTGGAATCTAACATTGTGGCTGAAAGTAGGGATGTGCTATAGTAGAAGACTGCCTCAGTCAAGCAATAAGAGCCAGATAGAATCAGCAGAGGTCTGCCCCAAAATTCTACAAATTGTCCTGCACACAGGCAATGCTGTAAAGTTATTGATAAGAAACGGTTTCCTGGACACAGATAAAGCCTACTCCTACACTGACCCTGTTTAGTAGTATCATATGATGATATAAACAGAGAACCTGTCTGTCTGTCTGTCTCTCATGCATTGCATGTAGGCCTAATGACCAAGAATAGAGATGTTATGAATGCTCTTCCCCATAAACACACAGACTTAAAGGAGGTAGGCCTGCTAATCAGATTAGCTGTGCTGGTGGTTATATAAAACAGGCGTTTGGCCCCAGAGAAACAGACAGCCCAGCACACTGAACTGGCCTTCTCAGGTTAGCTTTCCATTCACCTGGCCAGGACGTTACACCTGGACACAACTATCACCTTGCCAGGACGTTACACCTGGACACACCAATCAAGAAGAGACCCACACACAGAAAAGAAACAGCCATGTGAGCCTGGGATTTTTCCTTGCAGCGATCTGAAACTTGGGACACTGCTGTGTATGCATACAAGTCGCAGGAGGCTACTGAGGGGAGAACGGCTCATAATAATGTCCGGAACGGAGCAAATGGAATGGCATCAAACACCTGGAAACCCTGTGTTTTAGATACCATTCCAACTATCCCCCTCCAGTCATTAACACGAGCCCGTTCTCCTCAATTAAGGTGCACCAACCTCCTGTGATACTATACAGTATATCACAAAAGTGAGTACACCCCTCACATTTTTATAAATATTTGAGTATATCTTTTCATGTGACAACACTGAGAAATTACACTTTGCTACAATGTAAAGTAGTGAGTGTACAGCTTGTATAAGTGTAAATTTGCTGTCCCCTCAAAATAACTCAACACACTGCCATTAATGTCTAAACCGCTGGCAACAAAAGTGTGAAAATGTCCAAATTGGGCCCAAAGTGTCAATATTTTGTGTGGCCACCATCATTTTCCAGCACTGCCTTAACCCTCTTGGGCATGGAGTTCACCAGAGCTTCACAGGTTGCCACTGGAGTCCTCTTCCACGCCTCCATGACGACATCACGGAGCTGGTGGATGTTAGAGACCTTGCACTCCTCCACCTTCTATTTGAGGATGGCCCACAGATGCTCAATAGGGTTTAGGTCTGGACACATGCTTGGCCAGTTCATCACCTTTAGCCTCAGCTTCTTTAGCGAGGCAGTGGTCGTCTTGGAGGTGTGTTTGGGGTCGTTATCATGTTGGAGTACTGCCCTGCGGTCCAGTCTCCGAAGGGAGGGGATCATGCTCTGCTCAATGAACTGTAGCTCCCCAGTACCGGCAGCACTCATGCAGCCCCAGACCATGACACTCCCACCACCATGCTTGACTGTAGGCAAGACACACTTGTCTTTGTACTCCTCACCTGGTTTCCGCCACACACGCTTGACACCATCTGAACCAAATAAGTTTATCTTGGTCTCATCAGACCACAGGACATGGTTCCAGTAATCCATGTCCTTAGTCTGCTTGTCTTCAGCAAATTGTTTGCGGGCTTTCTTGAGCATCATCTTTAGAAGAGGCTTCCTTCTGGGACGACAGCCATGCAGACCAATTTGATGCAGTGTACGGCGTATGGTCTTAGCAATGACAGGCTGACCCCCCACCCATTCAACCTCTGCAGCAATGCTGGCAGCACTCATACGTCTATTTCCCAAAGACAACCTCTGGATATGACGCTGAGCACATGCACTCAACTTCTTTGGTCGACCATGGCGAGGCCTGTTCTGAGTGGAACCTGTCCAGTTAAACCGCTGTATGGTCTTGGCCACCGTGCTGCATCTCAGTTTCAGGGTCTTGGCAATCTTCTTATAGCCCAGGCCATCTTTATGTAGAGCAACAATTCTTTTTTTCAGATCCTCAGAGAGTTCTTTGCCACGAGGTGCCATGTTGAACTTCCAGTGACCAGTCAGTATGAGGGAGTGTGAGAGCGATGACACCAAATTTAACACACCTGCTCCCCATTCACACCTGAGACCTTGTAACACTAACGAGTCACATGACACCGGGGAGGGAAAATGGCTAATTGGGCCCAATTTGGACATTTTCACTTAGGGGTGTACTCACTTTTGTTGCCAGCGGTTTAGACATTAATGGCTGTGTTGAGTTATTTTGAGGGGACAGCAAATTTACACTGTTATACAAGCTGTACACTCACTACTTTACATTGTAGCAAAGTGTCATTTCTTCAGTGTTGTCACATGAAAAGATATACTCAAATATTTACAAAAATGTGAGGGGTGTACTCACTTTTGTGATATACTGTATATCTGTCTTGTTACCTGAGCATTTATTTAAGATGCATTTCCTGATCTATTCACTAGATGGTGGTAAAGCGCAGCTACAAGCCCCAGATGAACTGAAACTGACCCGGGGTGAGGTCATCCTGCTTCTGTGTAAAGATGAGGAGGGCCCGGTGGTTTGGGCGGTTGCAGAATGGACAACAGGGATACGTCCCCGCCTTGCATATCGGGGATCTGAGCCACCAGGTTAGTGGTTAGTAGAAATTATAAACTGGGGGGTTCGAGCCCTGAATGCTGATTGGCTGAAAGCCGTGGTATATCAGACCGTATACCATGGGTATGACAAAACACTTATTACAAAACACTTACCAGTTTATAATAGTAACAAGGCACCTCAGGGGGTTGTGATATATGACCAATATACCACGGCTAAGGGCTGTGTCCAGGCACTCCACGCAGCGTTGTGTAAATGAACAGCCCTTAGCCGTGGATATTGGTCATATACCACACCCCCTCGGGTCTTCTTGTTTAATTGTGTTATGTTAGGCAAAAGCAACGTTCCATCTCTGAGTGTGCAACAAGATATTCTATTTACTTGGCTGGGACAAAAATCTGCCCTAGAATTGCTCGCAGAGATAAGATTGTCCATCCCTGCTATTTATAAAGAATAGCTCTGCTGACTTACAGAACAGTATGGCAGGTTAGAATAGCCTCTTTAGCTGCCTACCTGAGGTTCGTTACAGGACAGAGGGATAGCAGGAGAGAAGAGTCACAGCAGTAATCCCACCCGTTCACTGACACACCTCTGTTTGTGTTCTCAGGATGATGAGCCAGCTAACAATGTCTGTTGCTTAGCAAGACGGTGTTCAGCTCAGGCCACGTATGCAGGTGGTACTGGGTGAGTACATCGCGCCCAAAACACACACAAATATACACATATACACACACACAATCCTATCCTCAAACCCTCCTCCACAAGTGTGTGTACACAACACATACACACACACCCCAGCAGCTGCTCTCACCCCACACAACCCCCCCCCCCCCCCCCCCACCCTTTTCCACCCCCTCCCACTCCACTCCGCCCAGAACAGGTGGCCCTCTCTCATCCCTCATTAGTTGACAAAGCACAGAGATTAAGACCCCCACCCCACCACCCCTATCTCCCTCTGATCAATTCCCTCTCACTGTACTGCTGTTCCCTCACACAACACAGTGGGGGCTCACAATCACAGCCATAGGTTCAGGGGGGTGATGAGGGATCCCTCTTTCCCTCTAAAAGTATTGTGTTTCATAATGTCAAACAGTGAAACAGAACTGCCTGTATAATCTGACTGAAATACCCACAGTGAGCTAGGAAATGTAAGCAGACAATTGTTGGATGTTGTTTCAGATATTATCTAAGATCATACATTTGACTTACGTATGTGGGCATGTAACTTGGCCCCACCTTATGTGTGTGTGGAGGTGAACCTTGCTCCTTAAGCTGTGAAAGCTTGCACACACACACAATCACGCACATGCAAATACACACAAACACACACTCTGAGCGAACCCCCTGAACAGCCCTGTGCTTGTCTTGTCTGTGTGGAACGCTGGAATTTGGGTCAGCGGTAATAAACAAGTCCTTTGTGTTTGTTGTGTCCGTGTTGTCCCCCAGCGCACCCCAGGCTCTCCGCAGAGCCAGCAGAGCAGCAGCAGGAGGGGGGCCAGAGGGGGGCCAGAGGAGGCCGAGGGGAAGAGAGAGGGCCCCATACTGATACTGAAGTCCAGGATTTGTCTCCCTAACAGGCAGCCCCATCCCCATCCCCAACACCAGCCCCAATCCCCAACCCCAATACCAGCCCCAAATCCCAGCCTCAGCCCCATCCCCATCCCCAGTCCCAGTCCCATCCACCACCCCATCCCCAGCCCCAACTCTATCCCCATCCCCAGCCCCATCCACCACCCATCCCCATCCCCCACTCCATCCCCAGCCCCAGCCCCATCCACCACCCATCCCCAGCCCCAGCCCCAGCCCCATCCCCATCCACCACCCCATCCCCATCCCCATCCACCACCCCATCCCCAGCCCCAGCCCCAGCCCCATCCACCACCCCATCCCCAGCCCCATCCCCAGTCCCAGCCCCAGCCCCAGCCCCATCCACCACCCCATCCCCAGCCCCATCCACCACCCCTTCCCCAGCCCCAGCCCCAGCCCCATCCACAGCCCCAGCTCCATCCACCACCCCATCCCCAGCCCCAATACCAGCCCCAAATCCCAGACTTAGCCCCATCCCCAGTCCCAGTCCCAGTCCCATCCACCACCCCATCCCCAGCCCCAACTCTATCCCCATCCACCACCCATCCCCATCCCCCACTCCATCCCCAGCCCCAGCCCCATCCACCACCCATCCCCAGCCCCATCCACCACCCCATCCCCAGCCCCATCCCCAGTCCCAGCCCCAGCCCCATCCCCATCCACCACCCCATCCCCATCCCCATCCACCACCCCATCCCCAGCCCCATCCACCACCCCATCCCCAGTCCCAGCCCCAGCCCCATCCACCACCCCATCCCCAGCCCCATCCCCATCCCCAGCCCCATCCACCACCCCTTCCCCAGCCCCAGCCCCATCCACCACCCCATCCACAGCCCCAGCTCCATCCACCACCCCATCCCCAGCCCCAGCTCCATCCACCACCCCATCCACCACCCCATCCCCAGCCCCATCCACCACCCCATCCCCAGCCCCATCCCCAGTCCCAGCCCCAGCCCCATCCACCACCCCATCCCCAGCCCCATCCCCTTCCCCAGCCCCATCCACCACCCCATCCCCAGCCCCATCCCCAGTCCCAGCCCCAGCCCCATCCACCACCCCATCCCCAGCCCCATCCCCTTCCCCAGCCCCATCCACCACCCCATCCCCAGCCCCAGCTCCATCCACCACCCCATCCCCAGCCCCAGCCCCATCCACCACCCCATCCCCAGCCCCAGCCCCAGCCCCATCCACCACCCCTTCCCCAGCCCCATCCACCACCCCATCCCCAGCCCCAGCTCCATCCACCACCCCATCCCCAGTCCCAGCCCCAGCCCCATCCACCACCCCATCCCCAGATCCATCCACCACCCCATCCACCACCCCATCCCCAGCCCCAGCCCCATCCCCAATCCCATCCACAGCCCCATCCCCATCCACAGCCCCACCCCTGGTGGGGCCAGGTAGGGTTGCAATAGTTACAGCACTGTTGCTAGTCTACAGTTGGTCCTCTGGCTGCATAATTTAAGAGCTGGAGTGAGGTTAACTACTTCCCTGCCTCTTCTGTAAAGTGTTCAAGAAAGATCAATCATGTATATAAAGCTTCCGTGATTAAGTTGTGACATTAAGCAAGACATAAATTGAGGGGTTGAAAAAAGGGGGGGGAAGTATTTTATTAATAATCAAAGAGGAATAAGATGTATGACTATATTTTATAAAGCTAACTGTGTTTAATTTAGGCAAATAATGTTCCATGAGTCTACCTGTGCTTTTCTGTTCCATGTTGTCATCCTTATTAGGCTGTATTCTTTATTTAGCAACTACGACATTCGAAAGCAACATGCACTCAATCATTGATATATTTTATTTTGACTATAAATTGTTCAACTGTAATTTGTGTAAAACGCAACATCAGCCAGGAATGTATTTTTCATAAAAAATCATCAAACCGTGCTTTACACTCATGCCAAAGGAAATGGCATCTTTATTGTGAAGGTTGCCAGGGCAACGGTAAAACAGCTCTCTCACTGGACTCCACACAGAATGTATCCTTTGGAAGGACTCAAAATCAAACTCTCTAATTCTAATCCTAACCTTGACCTATATCAATCAGATGTACACGCCCCGTCCACCAGCCCAGTGACGTGTCTTTTGATCAGTTGGTATCTGTTCCATGTAAGGATCTATTCTAACAGGGACCATCTCCCTGCCTAATATGTGAATCTACACTCTTAGAAAAAAAGGTGCTATCTTGAACCTAAAAGGGTTCTTTGGATGTCCCCATAGGAGAACCTGTTACAGAGTAGTTGATAGGTAATCGACTAGCTGGGCTGTTCCCCGGACCCGTATGTAGCGACTTGTACAATACTTGAACATGGCTATTGAACATTTGTGTCTGTCTTCATTCTTTTATCCAACTTACCATACAGAAACATGGTATCAGAAGTGTCTCGAAAACCACACATTTGTTATTTTTTGTAGCTAAGCACAGTATAGAGGCAGTTACGTTCCATATGCGAACACACGCCGTTGTTTACTGCTAACGTTAGTCACACCAGTGATCAACTCGTTGTTTACTGCTAACGTTAGTCACACTAGTGATCAACTCGTTGTTAGCAGGCTAGCTAGCATCACTATCTACCTCGATGGCTGAAGGAAAATACATCTCATCTCCTATTCCATCGTTATGGCAGCGAACATTCCACCACCAAAACCCATGGTTCTCACAGGGGACTGGAATACTAATTTGGCAACTCTGAGGAGTTTAATGGGCGGCAAGCACATCTACAGGCACAATCTCACCTTCACAGCATGACAACAGGGTGATGCAAACGCCATACTGAATGCATTGGAGAATTATTTCACACACGCCAGGAATGTCATTTACAAGTTCGTTTTTTCTTTTTAAACTGCAAACAGGAAGATTTTGAGTCAGTACTCTCTGATACTTGTGAATAAAGGGGATTGAAAGATAAACTGATTTGTAACAACATAGTACTTGGGATTGCAAATGAGGACACTCGCCGGGCGTCTACTAAGAGAGAAAGGCCTAACATTAGTTACTGCCATTGAAATGTCCCGCACTGCTGAGTCACTGACATGAGAATGAGAGCAATGGAAATGTAAACCCCACGCACTCACACGGATAGTGTTCACACTGTTGCCAGGCAAACATTCAGACAAAACCAATTGAGGCAGAACAATTCACCACGAATGGCAAACACAGACTGCCCCAGAGCATGCAAATACTGTGGAAATGCACATGCTAGAGGCAAAGAGCACTGCCCTGCCTATGGCAAACCATGTAGAGCGTGTGGAACTAATAATCACTTTACAAAAGTATGTCTCAAAAGAAGGGTGAGTGAGGGCTGTACACTCAAGAGGTAAGAAATGGTTTGTGACACTAGGATTACACAACAAGCTGCAACAATGTCAACTGGATTCCGGTACTACGTGCCATGTAATGAGCTACAAAGACAAAATATATCTGGCACCTGACACACATCTCTTGCGCAGCGATACTAGACTACAGCTGTACTCAGGAGAGCTAATGAGTTCTATTGGCACCTTTGAGACCGAATGTGTTATTCGGGGACATAAACACAAGCTGGAGTTCACCTTACCAAATGACCTGCACATGGTGGAGCATGTCCAGCATGAACCCCTGTCCAAAGAACAACTACTCAGCAGATATGACGATGTATTCAACATGCCCGTTGAATCAGTGCCTGGGGAGGTACACTTTGAATTGAATGAGAGCGTCACTCCAGTCCAGTGTGCTCCTCGCATTGTGCCCATTTCAATGAAAATGGCTGTGATGACCCAGATGGACAAGTATGAGGCCGATGGCCACATGACATCTGTGACTGAACCAACTGACTAGATCAGCAATATGGTCATAGTGAAAAAAACAGAGAAGCTGAGAGTCTGCATCGACCCAAAGCATCTGAACCAAGCACTGAAACGATCCCACTACATCATGCCGACACTGAAGGATGTCCTCAGCCCTATCCCCATCCCCTATCCCCATCCCCTTGGTGGACGCCGAGATGCATTCCTGCAATGTAAGCTGGATGAAGAAAGCAGCTTCATGACTACCTTCTGGACCCCCTGAGGACGGTAACGCTGACTCAAGCTCCCGTTTGGTGTCTCCGTGGCGCATTGGTATACCAACGCAAGCAGCACAAGTTACTGGATGGGCTCAAGGGCATTGAACCCATCGCCGATGATGTCCTGATCGTAGGCTGTGGTGAAACAGACGAAGAAGCAGTACGCGACCACAATGTGAAGCTCCTGGCACTGATGGAGCGCTGCCGATCAGTTAAGCTTCGCCTTGGCCTGAAGAAGCTGCAGTTCAAGGTGAAAGACGTCCACTTCCAAGGCCACATTCTCTCAGCCAAAAGCCTGAAGCTGGACCCAGACAAGGTCAGAGCGATCCTCGACATGCCAAACCCGTCTGATGCAAAAGGAGTGCAGTGTTTCATCGGCTTTGCAAACTATCTTCTAAAGTTCATGCCACACCTATCAGCAGTCTGTGAGCCTCTGCACTGGCTGTTGGACAAAGACACAACATGGCACTGGCTATTCAAGGACAAGGCCGCAATGCAAGAGATGAAATCTCTGGCTTCATCCATGCCAGTGTTGTGTTACTACGATGTTACAAAACCTGTCACAATCCAGAGTGACTCCAGCCAAAGTGAACTTGGATGCTGCCTTTTTCAGGAAGGCCAGCCCATTGTGTTTGACTCGAGAGCACTCACCCCCGCCAAACAAAACTATGCACAAATTGAGAAAGAGTGCCTCAGCATCATCTTCTATCACTACTTATATGGTCGAGAGCTGGTCACCGCTGAAACTGACCACAAACCACTCATTGCCGTATTCAGTAAACCTCTCCTCAACACGCCCAAGAGGCTTCAAGGCATGCTCCTGACTCTGCAAAACTATAGCCTGTAGGTCATCTACAAGCTGGGACCAGAGATGTACTGTACATCAGCGACACACTGAGCAGGGCAACAGCACCATGTACAGGCAGAGGCATTGCCTATCAGTGACATGACATCTGTTCGCTACAGCAGGAACAACAAAAGGTTCAACAGATCAATCAGGAAGACTACTTGAACATCACAGATCACCGCCTAGCCCAGATCAGGGCTGGACAAACACCTTACAGTCGCTGATGTCCATGGTTCTCACAGGTTGGCCATACCTGGAAGAGGAGACACCTCTCACAGTGAGAGAATACTGGACCTTTCGAGAATAGACGAGTGTGCAAAATGGCATCTTGTTCAGAGGTCAGAAGGTCATTATCCCCAAATCACAGAGATGCTTACACTCACACACTCCAGTCACGTTGGAGGTTACACATGCTACCGCCAGGCTCGTGAAACATTATACTGCCAAACATGCAAGCAGAAATGAAAGACTTTGTCAGAAGCTGTACCACATGCAACGAGTATGCTCATGAACAGCAAAAGGAAACCATGATGTCGCACGAACTGCCCACAAGGGCCTGGCAGATCGCCAGCATGGACTTAATCAGCCACAGACAAAATTACAATTTTCTCATCGTTGATCACTACTCAGACTTTTGGGAAATTGAACTGCTCCCTGACTTGTCTGCAGAGACGGTCATAAAGCGCTGTAAGACACAATTTGCAAGGCAAGGCCAGCCTGACAAGGTCATCACGGATAATGACCCAGAGTTCATTGCACAGTTCAAGCTTTTCGCCTCAGAATGGGAGTTTGACCACGTGACCTCCCCTCCAAGGCACCCAAAGGCAAATGGCAAGGCAGTCAGCTGTTAAGATTGTTATGCAAGGTCTTGCGTGACAGCAACGACCCCTGATAAAAACCTGTTATTCAAGGCCGTGCGTGACAGCAATGACACCTGGAAAACCATCTTACAGTGGAGGAACACACCCACCGAAAACATGGACAGCAGCCCAGCGCAACGCCTTCTGTCCAGACGTCTGAGGACTACCATCCCATAGCCAACCAGGTACTTGAGCCCTGTGTCACGGTTGGCGTCATGGACAAACTGTGCCACAGAAAGCAGCTCGCTAAGGTATTCTATGACTGGACTGCTCGAGACCTACCGGTGGGTAAAACGATAAGGATGAAACTGCTGCCAGGAGACCACACATGACTTTGGTAGCTGGGCACGTACCTACAGCAAGTTGCACCACGTTCTTACCTGGTGGATGTCGGTGGCTCCCGCTATCGTTACAATCGGGTGGATCTGTGCATAGCAGAGCAGACAACAAACCAGAACACACCATACACTCACCTAGATGGGCTGCATCACAGTCCAGGCCTAACGGCAAAAGGCGCAAAATTGAGACATGAGCCAACTGAGGGGGAGGCTTCTACCCCACCAAGCTCTCCAGCTCGTGGCCCTAATCCTACCCACCAGAGCCCATACTTACTCACCGTGGGTCGGCTATGTAAGCCACCGGAAAGGCTTACTCTGTAAGCAAGGGACTGTGTTAACTTGTCCTCTGTGATAAAAATACAAAAAATAGAGAAAGACGATAACTGAAGTAAAAAGAAAATGTAATGTATTTTTTATTTCTTATGACTTGACTGTTAAGAACTTAATGTTGTGCTGTTATTTTTGCACTTTCTATTGAAAAATATGATGTTACAGAGTCTAGTTGATAGGTAATCGACTAACTGGACGTTTCCCCTGACCCCATATGTAGGGACGTGTACAATACTTGAACATGGCTATGAACTTGACATTAGTGTCTGTCTTTATTTTTTAATGTAACACATCATACAGAAACAGAACCCTTTGAAGAACCGTTTTTGGTTCCCTGTAGAACCCTTTCCACAGAGGGTTCCACATGGAACACAAAATGATTTTACCTAGAACCAAAAAGGGTTCTCGTGTGGGGACAGCCAGAGAACCCTTTTGGAACCTTTTTTTCAAAGAATGTATGGCTAGATACTGACTCTAATGGTACTACCTAGCAGTAGTGCTAACTTGGGGGAATGCCCTTGGGCAGGGCATTGACCCTGGATGCTTCTGTGTGTCACTCTGAATGGGAATCTGTTGGATGACTGGTATGATGTAGTTGTTGAGCGGCTTCACTGTAAGTATATTGTATGTTTCGGATATTCAATAAATAAATACATTTAAAAAATTAAACTTGGGTGAATGCTGGTTAGTTAACAAGGTATACATTTGAAAAGCCAAAGCCATAAGCCATTCTGTAACTTATTACCAGTTGTATGGTCAGTTTAAACCCCTGTGTTGTTCAGAGGGAAGCAGAAATGGTGTAAGAACAACATCTTGATCTTCTTCACAATTGGGTATTCACTCACAAATCTTCCTAATTTCTTAGTATGTGATATAGAATGTTTGATGCTGGAGGCCCTGTAGGACTTTTGATGCCGGATGCTCCATAGGTTGTTTGATGTTGGAGGCCCCATAAGACGTTTGATGTTGGAGTCCCCATAAGACGTTTGATGCCGGATGCTCCATAGAATGTTTGATGCTGGAGGCCCTGTAGGACGTTTGATGCCGGATGCTCCATAGGTTGTTTGATGCTGGAGGCCCCATAGGATGTTTGATGCTGGAGGCCCCATAGGATGTTTGATGTTGGAGTCCCCATAAGACATTTGATGCCGGATGCTCCATAGGTTGTTTGATGCTGGAGGCCCCATAGGATGTTTGATGTTGGAGTCCCCATAAGACGTTTGATGCCGGATGCTCCATAGGTTGTTTGATGCTGGAGGCCCCATAGGATGTTTGATGTTGGAGTCCCCATAAGACGTTTGATGCCGGATGCTCCATAGGTTGTTTGATGCTGGAGGCCCCATAGGATGTTTGATGCTGGAGGCCCGCCACAGCCTTGCTATCAGGATTATTGTGGATGTGGTTGATATCCACGGGTGACAGTGTGCCTTTGTTTATGTGTCCCACTGCTCCTCCCTCACCTGACAGAGGCCCCACTCTTATGGGACCCAGGGGGCTGGGGGGGGGGGGGGGGGGTTCTCTCCCATCCTCACCTGTGGAGCAACAGATGCTATACAGGACAGTAATGAGCCTACCCCACCCCGGGTGAACAGAGTCTGTACCCCTCATACACTCTGTCTTCCCTGCTCATTCAACCAGGGCCCCTTGACACCCCAAGCCCTATTCAAGATATTAATAAACACACACAGAGCCCTCTTTATGTATCTATTGTTTGTAGGCAAAGATGTGTAGTCAGGCAGTAGGCTCCACTAGCATATCATGTACTTGTGTTCGTATGTGAGCCTGTTTAACCTCACAGCAGTGACACACACAGGGAGAGTGGAAACTAGGACCTATTTACAGCAGAAAGGCCAGGTTCCAAAACATACAAGTACACACCCAGTGCATACATTTACACACACACTGGTTTTCCCGCCTAAAGTGCCCCATCCACTCAGTTGTGTGCTGTGCTCTGTGTTCAGGGGGAGTCTAACAGGGTGCCTGACAGATGACTGCCCTGTCAGTGCTATAATGGCTGCCATCTGCTGTCTGGCATACACAAAGGCTGGCAGTGTCAGTGTGTATACGGATGTGTGTGTGTATGAGTGTGTGGGTGTATGTGAAGGGGATATATGGGAGGAGCGAGAGACACTTTTCACATGCTGCTCCTTCGAGCTCTCTGCAATGAACATACACACACCAGTGGAGATTTTAGCATGCAAATCTTGGTGGGGAAAATTCGCCCAAAAATGTTTTAGATGCATGCCAGCAAAGCCACTACACAACACAACCCAACACTAAACAATACATGAATTAACTATAACGGTGACAAACGTTGCCCACAAACTGTAAGGGCCTACATAAAGATGTCCCAACAGCAACACCTTACCACCACTACACCTAGCTATCAGTGGAGCCTTCTCTGGCAACGAAACAGTTCATTCAGCCTCATTTACTGCATTAAAAATAACATAGCTGATATGGCTGACTTGCTTAAACAAATGTGGTTTCCGCTAACAATGGAGATATACAAACTATTGATAAGGGAATGATGAGCTGTTAAGAGGCAATCCATAATTTAGAGCTAAAACGGACGTAGTTCAGTTCAGCAGCGACAGAATTCAGGACATGGGCTGTTCTTACAGTATTGTCCCTGTACACCAAGTCAGAACTGGAGGATAAATAAAAGGGGCCTATAAGCAGACAATAAAAGCTCTTGCAATATTCAATGAGTACATTTCTCCAAAACAGGCTATAGGCTACATGTGCACAACCAAGTTGGGACAGTAGGCTAAATTAGCTACAGTATATCTCCCTGGCATATTACATAATTTATGCAGCAGCTGTGCTCACTTGTCATCAAAGTCTGGCATTCTCTGGATGTATGGTGCTTTCAAGAACACTGGGAACTCAGAGAAAAACAAGGTTGAATCATGATGTCAGTGATCTTCAGGTTGCTCTAGAAAGAAGTTGAGTTCCCGACTTGGAATTCCGAGTTGGATGACTGTTCAAAATGTTTTTTTCAGAGTTCCCAGTTGTCTTGAACTCACTGAAGTCTGAGATTTCCCAGTTCTGAGTTTCCAGTTGTTTCAATGCAGCAGAAGTCATGCTGAACAGCATGGCCAATGTATTCAACTTTTTCTGGCCCATGGTTTTGCATGTGAATGTTTATCCTTTTAAGCTTGGGAAAGAGACCCTTAAACCCAGACCTTGACCACACACCCTCTCCACCAAATAGCAGGCTACAGTAGTGATTGCTTTGCAAAGCTTTCAGTTAGCTACTGATTCCTTTCAAACCACTCATTGTTGAATTTGCAATTTCCAACTTGTGTAATGTTTATGTCCAATGGCCGATGAGCACCGACAAGTTTTGTCTATCATTTCTCTTCATATGACAAGGATTTAAAGGATTTCCAGTAGACTGTTGACTTGATTCAGGACAATGGCTGCTTGTCTAGCTTGCTAGCTAAGAGTTTGAAAGTATGATGTTGACATGATCAGTCCAATCAAAGCTACGGTAGATATGTGATTTTACGTAATTTCATCTGTGGCCAATGACCTTGAGCCTTCTTGGATGGGCACTTCTAATGTAAATCTATGGCATCACCCAACGGGCTTGAATTTTCTAGCTCTCCCTGTAGATTTTCCAGCGACGTAGTGTCCCCATTACCAACCCCTACGCTCTTTATTTTTATTTTTTTATTTTTTTTGCCCCACCACAACAGAAAGCACAGAGCTAGCCTGAAACACCTGCATTTTGGAGCTGACTCACTCAAGAAAGCAAAAAAATACCATGTTTATATGCTGCTTCATTAACTTTTGTAAGTTTTTATTTTATTTTTTACATTGTTTGCAAACTGATATATGACACGTATCAATGCCAAAATAACATGCAAAACAGGCACACAAAAAAACACCTGCCCTGAATGACAGGTCGCCACTGACACACACACACACAGCAAGGTTTGCAATTGCGCACCTCTGTACATTAGGCCACATCCAAAGCACATACTATAATAAATGGAACAGTATGTTACATTTCATTGAAGTAAAATGTATTTCTCTAAAATCACTGAATTTGTTACTCATTGATTGAGTGCTACTACCACAATAAATGGCTGTCAATACACTGTATAGTTTACACATATCTGTACTGATATGCAACAGGTGCATGTGTGGCCAAGCTAAGTCAATAAGAGGTGCACTGTGCAGAACCAAAACAATACACTCAGTAAACATAACACTTTACAGGCTGCTGCCAACAACCAATTAAAAGGCACTTAGCCTTTGACGTGTCTCAAGGCTGAGCACAGACCGTCTGAAAGCAACAATAGCTCAAATCAGATTCAGTGTTTAGTGGTCACATGTGCAGGGTTGCAGGTGTGATTGCAGGGTACAGTGAAAATCTTAGGCTCCGAGCTCCAACATGCAGGACTAAGTGAAATAAAATAATAAAAATGGTAATAAATCCTGCCCAGAAAAGAGCCATAGGCAAGGGAAAATAGATTGATGTAGTGGATATTTGTTTGTGTGTTGCTCATGCTTCCCTAACAAAAGGCAAGTCGCTGGGCCTTGTACCCCTCCTCTTGAGGCAATTGAGTGGATGGGGATGTAAAAGCAACAGGCCCTGGGGACAATGGGGCCCGGGGGCATTAAGTCACGGATGACTTGGCGTATTTAGGGCCAGCAGCTGACCCTGTGGAGAGGCATCTTGTCCTGGTGGAGGGGGGCTCGTGTCCGCAGACTCCAGGCCAAGCTGACGGCACCCCCAAGTACACCACAGACAGGGGTACATATAAACAGGGCAGGGAACGGGGGTCGGGCCTGCAGTCAACCCCAGCCACTGCTAATCCACTGCCATCAGGACCTGACAGGGTTGGACAGGGAACAGAGAAGTCCTTCCACTGGACGGTAAAGGGATATACAGAAGGTATTTGGATAATCAGGAGGTTTGACATGTGATTAACACTGAAGTGTTAAAGGTGCGACATCATATCACTATTACATGACACAATAACAAAGAACCACAAATGCAATGCAATAACATTTTATTACTATTCCATATTAAGTACATGGTTCCATTTGCAGTTGGCAGGAATTCTGTGTTGCCTGGTTATGATTACAGCAGAAAACAAGACAAGTGTTACGTCTGTGATTACTGTACAAACATGGTACTGGAAAGGTCCAGTGTATTGCTTGTTGTTCATGCATGATTATAACAACTACTATAAATGTATTTAATTCCCTCATAACATAGGGTTAGATGTCCAAGTATTAACATACAAACATGTTACAAACCAAACATACTGAAGTCAAACCAACCAACAGAACATACACATTTAGTGTAGCCGATGATGGAAAATAAGAAAGATCAGAGACTGAAGCTCTGTGGAGCTCAGAGATGGTGAACATACATGATCTTTCCATGTGAACTCTTCCGAAGAGATTCCCTTTTTATTCTCAAACACACTTAATGCTAGATTATCCAGATTATAATCCAGATTCTAAACATTTGGAAGACCGTTGGAACGAATGACACCAACCATCACCACAGGGACTATAGATACTCTGCTGCACCCTTTTATTACAGAGGTAACCAATCAGAGCTATAGAAAACTGCATTGTCACATGAAGACATACAACAAAAAAATTATATTTTATTGTCTGTTGAAAATCTTATATTGTCCTGTACTTGTGATTATTACTGATAAACAATTGATCTAAAAAAAAAAATATAAAAAAAAAACTTAATCTTTACAATATTTCCATCTTTACAAAAAGCTCAATCTTTACATGCCACTCAAAAACATACATCAAGCAGCTCCATCTATACCTATTATGGTCAATGTTCAATCGTCACATGTAGTGAGACATTCATCTAACGGCATTGGATTTGAAAAAAATTAACAAAACACACACATAAAACGAGCAATACTCTCAAACAAATGAACGAAACAACACTTAAAACAATGAGCAAAGTGCAATTTGTCTATGATTAGAGACTGGGTCCTGCTACAAAACAAAAAAAAACTGATTCCAGGGGAAACTGTTCTATCAATAACAACTCAGTGATGTCACTATACGAATGGTAATTAACTCAATCTGATAGTTAAAATAATTAGTGAATAAAAAGGAATTAGTGGCAGTGCATGTTTGCTTGTTATGTCTAATTTGGAGAGATTAGGTGAAAGGTAGCCCAATCCTTTTCTGATAAGAAGAAAATATAATTATTTGATCATTTATCTTTGTATTTAAATAAATAAATGAGTAAACATTGAATAAATAGAACATACAGCCTTCATGCGAACAGGAGGATCCCCTCAACTAAACATGGTCGTTTTAGCACACTGAGCACTATTGGTCAGTAGCGAACATGACAACTGGATTCTGATTTTGGATCAGTGTACCCTTCCCCAATCACAACCTAGATCAATAGAAGGTAAGAAGTAGAACTGACAGATCAAATCTTAGGGGCAGGGAAAGGCTTTGGGAAGATTGTGTTCAATTTACATTTATATTAATATCTACGTTTTAGAATAGAGATAATAAATAAAATACGGGGGAAAAAGTACCCTTCCATTTGGAGTTTCTTCGCAGTTTCACGCTATGAAATACATTCAACAAATGTCTCAACTTGAGACTGCTAAAGGAAAGTATGGCCTTGGAACAATACAGTCACATCACAAGTGCTATCCAGTTACCTCCTCAACACTGATCGCTTCTCTGCAGCCAACCCCAACTCAGTAGTGCCATACAGACAGCGCTCTGTCGCTCTCCTAAGACTTGAAAACAACAGGTGTAGCAGTACAGGGTAGTTCTACAAACAAGTTAGAAAATATACATATACGTGTAATATTACATCATAAAACAGATTTTTTTCATTTTTATTTAAACAATATATGAACAATATGAGACTCAGCCACTGCTAGTAATAATCAGTCCATTTCTACAGCTTACTACTTACTGTATGTGCAGGTTGTTCCGTTTTAACACATTATAGTGCAGAAAATCTAGTATTTCTTATCTGTACCTGTTACATGGCTAGGCTTGTGTGTATTCAAAATACAAACCAAGGAATTTATGGCTACAAAAACTCAAATCAAGGACGTCAAGGTTCTTGGGTAGTGTGACTGAGAAAAAAAATGCTTGACTTGGCTTTTTCTGTAAAGTATTCTGTGGTACACTTGAGTGTTCACTTAGGGATCTTATCAATACACAACTTTCAAAATGATTTGAGTTGCCTACACCAGATTGTCTAAGTATGCTAAGAGTCGTTAGGAGAAGGAGCGTGGTTTACATAGCAACTCTGCCGGACGGGTGTAGTCTGTGGTGACATAGGCCTCAGAGGACGAGGGCCCTCGAGGTGCAGGCGGAGGATGGGTAGGTACTACCCAGATACTGCCGGGCCTGCTCTGTCATGATCCGCTGGTCCTCAGTCTTCCCATAAACCACTGCTTCCCACTCGCTTTTTACCTGCATGAGAAGAAGAGAGGATTTATCTCTCCCACCTCTCAACCCTTCTATCCCCTTGTGACAGCCAAGACCTTGATGCTCAATAAATAAATTTTTACTAAAAAGTGGCCAGCTGAACCCAACATACTGTGTAATTTGGACAGAATATTTTCCCTCTCTCCATCATTATATAAATCATCTGAGGAGCAATAATGTGAGGTTAGTTAGGATTAAAACCTAAGAGACATGTCTGTGTGTACCTGTCTAAGTGAATCGTGGTGGGACATTCTGACCAAAGGGGGGTTCTTCCTCTTGCGGGGGCTGGGGAGGTGGAGCAGGGGGGCACAGGACCCCTCCCTCCCAGATGAGGGGGTGCAGGGGTGCTCCTCTCTGTCTCTCTCAGGGAGGGGGGTCATCAGTAAGGAGCTGGTCAGGAGACTCTTCTCTGGGACCTGGAGGGGGGCAAGGAGGGGTAGATATTGATTTGTTGGTTGACTGATTAATTGATTGATTAGTTGGTTGTTTCATTGGTTGACTGACTAGTCTGATTGATTAGTTCCCAGAACACACCTGTGCATTATTGCGCTGTTCCTGGAATAGCTGGACGTTAAGACAGTCTTTCCCCCAGGAGTCCAGCACCAGGGACTTACGCACTTTCCTGGCTGGCCCATCCACCTGGAAGGAAACAGGGACAAGGTTGTGGTTAGACTGGATTAGAGGTCGACTGACTATGATTTTGCAATGACGATACCGATTATTGGAGGACCCAAAAAAGCAGATACCGATTAATTTTTTAAAATATATATATATCTTTTTAAAATCAGCCAATTTTTATATATTTGTTATAATGACAATTACAACAATACTGAATTTTATTTTACCTTTATTTAACTAGGCAAGTCAGTTTTTTCAATGACGGCCTAGGAACAGTGGGTTAACTGCCGCCCAATTAACACTTTTATTTTAACTTACTATAATACATAAATAAAATCTATTTAGTCTCAAATAAATAATGAAACATGTTCAATTTGCTTTAAATAATGCAAAAACACAATATGTACCATGTATAAAAGCTAACGTTTAAGTTCCTTGCTCGGAACATGAAAGCTGGTGGTTCAATATCCCCTTTTAAGAAGTTTTAGGTTGTAGTTATAGGAATTATGACGCGTCAACTATTTCTCTATTTTCCATTTGTATTTCATATACCTTTGACTATTGGATGTTCTTATTGGCATTTTAGTATTGCCAGCCTAATCTCTGGGGGGTTGAAGTCATAAACAGCGCAATGCTTGAAGTACAGCAAAGAGCTGCTGGCAAATGCAGGAAAGTGCTGTTTGAATGAATGCTTACGAGCCTGCTGCTGCCTACCACCGCTCAGTCAGACTGCTCTATCATATCATAGACTTAATTATGATATAATAACACACAGAATACGAGCCTTGGGTCATTAATATGGTCAAATACGTAAACTATAATTTCGAAAACAAAACGTTTATTCTTTCAGTGAAATACAGAACCGTTCCATATTTTATCGAACGGGTGGAAACCCTAAGTCTAACTATTGTTGTTACATTGCACAACCTTAAATGTTATGTCATAATTATGTAGAATTCTTGCAAATTAGTTCACAGTTTGCAACGAGCCAGGCGGCCTAAACTGTTGCATATACCCTGACTCTGCTTGCACTAAACACAAGAGAAGTGACACAATTTCCCTAGTTAATATTGCCTGCTAACATGAATTTCTTTTAACTACATATGCAGGTTAAAAAATATATACTTATGTGTATTGATTTTAAGAAAGGCATTGATGTTTATGGTTAGGTACATTTGTGCAAAGATTTTGCTTTTTTCAGCAATAGGCTTTTGTTAAATCGTCACCCGTTTGGCGAAGTTGAAGTAGGCTATGATTCGATGATAAATTAACAGGCATCGCATTGATTATACAGGACAAGCTAGTTAACCTAGTAATATCATCATCCATGTGTAGTTAACTAGTGATTATGTTAAGATTGATTGTTTTTTATAAGATAAGTTTAATGCTAGCTAGCAACTTACCGTGGCTCCTTGCAGCCACAAGGTCCTTTTGATGCTGCACTCGAGTAACAGGTGGTCAGCCTGCCACGCAGTTTCCTCGTGGATTGCAATGTAATCAGCCATAATCGTCATCCAAAAAGGCTGATTACCGATTGTTATGAAAACTTGAAATCGGTTGACCTCTAGACTGGATACCAATAAAGACAGCCAGCACTAACAACTACAGTTCTGTAAAAAAAACACTTACATCATGTTTCCATGTCATGAAATGTGGTTGTAGTTCCCTGGTGAAGATGTCTGATCCAATCTCCTGCTTCAGCACCTCCCTGAGGTCTTCCTCCAGGAAGGCCAGGGACTGGGGCTGAAATATACACACACACTTACATTAATACGAGCACTGTCACAAAGTACTTACACTCTTAAGCACACACATTCAATTATAAATACTTAGACTACAGGGCACAGACAGAGCAACTTTACACTGACACTTACCACCATCTTTAGTGGCCCATGCATCTTCTCCTGGGCGGCCAGGGCATTCTTAAACGGAGTAGGAGTTCTGGGAGTCGGAACCATGATGGACTTACGGATCTTAGGGGTCCTGAAACTGAGTCAGGCAAAGAGAGATATTCTTACAACACCTGCTAAAATGAAGAGATCAATCCATCAACACACATGTAATATACCCAATTAAAAACAATTTTGAAGATATGGAGGAACCTGTAGCCGCCTCCTACCCCACATTCTCTTTCTGGTGTTTGGGCGTGGTCTCCCTCTGGAAGGGTGTGTTGAGGAGACACTTCTGGTCACAGACCGGGGTGGAGGTCAGAGCTGGATTGTCCAGGCTCAGATGCTCTCCTCCTGATGTGTTGAAGAACTGGAGAAAGTTAGAGAAGGGAGATGGAGAAGAAAGTGGGAGTGTAAAGTAAGCGTCTTTAACAGACTGTACTACCAGAGCCAGATGCATTGTGCCATCATGCTTTAGCTTGATCTAATTCCTAGCATCAGTCTTACCTGGGAGGGGGAGAAGGGCAGTGCTTTCGTGGGGGTGTTCTTGGGCGAGTTGGTGCTGGGTGAGTCTAAGAAGGATGGGCAACTCCTATCAGGGGACTGGTCCCCCCTCTTCCTCCTCCCCAGGGTAGGCAAACTCGATCTGGGCATGTTGTTCGGGGTGTGGGGGGAGGCCTTCCCCTGACCCATGGGGGCACAGTGCTTGGTGGAGATGCCGTTGGGGTGGTCAACTGCGTACCTCATCCCCTCTGTGGTTCTCCCCTGGGGTGCGTAGCCCCCTTGTGTTTGTTTCGGGGGGGTAGTCGCCTCAGACATGTCGAAGCTGGACGCCTCGCTCCACGTCATAGGGTCCTGTAGAGCCAGACACATCTACAATGGATTTTTAAAACATCCATACTCTGGGTCTGGTATATGTAAACACACACTGCCACATACACACAGACACCAAATGCACATCTACACACACTCACCGAGTCGATGAGCTCCATGGACTCTGCGAACTCTGGGATGGTCTGCAAGGTGGAGAGCACGGAATTAGCCTCCACAGACAGGAACTTACTGGGGGAGACGTGGTGCTGGACCTGGAGCCCTCGGCCCTCCTCTGGGCCCCTCCAGCCCTCCTCAGCCTGCTCCATCGGGGGGCCCCGGCCCTCCTCTGGGCCCCTCCAGCCCTCCTCAGCCTGCTCCATCGGGGGGCCCCGGCCCTCCTTTGCCCCCCTCCAGCTTCCCTCAGCCTGATCCTCCAGACTGCTGCTGCTGGTGGTCATGGTGTCGTCTGACACGCTGTCTGCCCAGCTGGAGTAACGCTCCACATTCTAGGGGAGAAGAAACTGGGGTTAGGGTGGAGGTGATTGTGGTGGCAGGATCAACCAGGGCTACTGTACAGGTCATGGTTGGGCCAATGACATTTCAAAGAAGTTTCAATGGAAGTTGAGCTGACAAGGAGAAAGCAATCTAAACCCAAATGTATACCCCAAACCTTATCTCCCAACTGCCAAATTTAACCCCTCAGTTTTAAACTTCAAACTTCATGTGAACTCTTTAGGCCCCTAGTGAAAGCCAGATGTTGGCATGGTGTGAGATATTGGCACGGTGTGAGATGTTGGCATGGTGTGAGATGTTGGCATGGTGTGAGAGAAAGAAGGGAGAGTACAGGGCAGGACACACACTGTACAAGTGGGGTGACAATAGTCAGTGGTAAGCATGGGTTGCACTGCACTAAGAGATTTATCAGATAACATCTGAACCACTGACATCATCATAATAGTTTGATCTTCAATGCAGGTGAAAATCAGATAAATGGATGGAGTGAATAGAAAAATGAAGAAAGGAAAAGTCAAGGCTGGTCTCAGAGGGGATTCTGGTTGAGAAGCAAATTTGGGGTAAAAAAAAAAGAGTGAAAAAAAGAGTTGAAAAATAAAATAAAAATAAAAGACGTTTGGTTCCAAACTAAACTGCTGGCTGAAGTGACACACGATGCACTACTGCTGTGAGGAGCGAATAAGAGTTTGGAGGGAGGGAGGGAGGGTAGAGGAGGTTTATGTTGGCGGCCGCATGGTGGGATGGCAGGAAGCACTGTAAATGGGGGTGGAAGGGGTAGAACTAGGAAGCACAACTAACGGGAGTGTGGGGAGAGGGGTGAGATGGTTAGGCTACTAAGACAACACTACAGTACAACTAGGAGCTCACACACAGAGAGTGTGTCCTTACACATGGGCCTCGGCACTGGGCCTGTCTCCGGACCTCGGTCTCTGCTGACATAAGCAGAAGCTCAAGCTCCTTAATTCTCTGCTCTTTGTCTGGGTCGTCATGGCAGGACGGCTGGAATAAACACACACGGGAAGGAGAGGAGGACAGGACGGAGGGAGTGAGGAAAAGGAACGGAAGGAAGGAGACAACAAATGTACTCGCAAATTACTCAAGTCAGACTCAAAGGCTTATTCAGATTAACACCAATCCACACATTTGTTAAAAGACACAGAAGAAGCAAGGATTCAGGAAGATCGTTCAGTTGTTTGATTGAGAGACTGATTAATAAAAAGTGCAGACTGAAGGTAGTAGAGTGGGAAAGTATATGATGGGGAAAGTGGACAGGATTGAACGACTTGTCTACTGATTTAGGATCAGATGCCCTTTCTTCAGTCCAAATGTTGCACATTTTGAGGAAACAACTGACTCTGGGTCAGTTGTAAGGGACAGGTCACTCACCGATAAGTAGCTGGAGGAGTCTTGGAGGCTGTCCATCAGTTGGCCACAGTGAGGGCTATAAGGGTAACCCCCGAGCTACAAAGCACAGGACAGGCCCATCAACAACAAGCCTTCAAAACTCAAACAAACTGAATGATCAAGACAAACCTATGCAGAGGATCTGAACTGAGAGACCCGTGTCTCACCTGTGTTGGTCCTTCCATGCCCAGAGGGCTGTGCCCATGGTGGGGGGTGTCTGGTTGGGGGACACAGGGTCTGTTGTGACTTCTCTTCACCCCCCCATGGTCAAAGCCAAATCCCCTGCAGCCCTCCTGAAGATACCCCTCATGCTCTACCTTCCTCCTCATGGTGGAGTTCCAGTGGTTCTTAATGGAATTGTCCGTCCTATAAGCGTGACATGACATTTTAGACTGGTCTGAACAAACCTTGTGCCCTAGGCCCAACCCTTTTACCAATAATGTAGCTGTAAGCAATATGGCACTACCAGTTGGAGCCATCACCGTACTGAAGGAGATCAGACAAGGAGAAGAAGGGAATCCATTTTACTCTATTGAGTTGCAACCACCCACAACCTCAGGCATAGAACTGTACAGTATATCATTATGTTACCTTCCAGGCAGCAGCTTGGAGATCTCAGCCCAGCGGTTGCCCAGGCGTTTGTGGGCCTGGTAGATGATGCAGTCCTCCTCCTGGGTCCAGGAGGACTTCTTTACTTCAGGGTTCAGGTGGTTGTGCCAGCGCTCACGACATTGCTTTCCGATGCGTCCCTGCAGGTGCTTAGCGATCACCGACCAGCGCTTGGGGCCATATTTGTGCACCAGGTCGATCACCTACACACACAAACAAACAAAGAAGACAGGGAATTGTAAGTGACTTCTAACAATGCAATCCAGACAGGCATTCCTCTGGACCTCTAAAAATATCTATACTGTTTAATATTTAATCTATGACTGGAGGGATATAGGCCATTTATGAAACTCCACTACAGCCCCTTACTTCACAAACAGAGCTGCCACATCATCATTGGCAACGTCGTAGAGAATGTCCAGAATGAAGCAGAAGAAGTAGAACTCGGTGCCATAGCGCTTCTATCATGGAGCCAAACGTGTGATGATATCTCTCAACAGTCCCACACTAGCCAGCGCTATTATCTTCCTGCATATCTTACTTCTAGCATGTCACTAAGGGCAAGCCAGAACAATCCTATCACTGGCATGTATTGTGATGTGAAGCCTAGATGTTGGAGGAGCAAGACCCCAATCTTGACATTCCAGCAGGCAAGGCATCATGTAGTTTTATTTAAGGAATGCATTGTTCACCTTCCACCTATGAGAGATATGATCCTACAGCCAGGCTGAGGAGGGTCTCACGACCAGGGAGAGGCTGTTTAAGTTGTTTAAAAGCATGAGGTAGTGGGGTGTTTGCAGTCAATGAAAACTACTGCAGGGGCTGCCGACGGGGACACAGCGCAGGAGAGGAACGTGTGTACTGTATGTTACTTTCAATGTTTCAGATTACAAGAGAAAGGTCTGTTATGTTTATACTGCAGCTTGTTTGTATTATCAATGACCTGCTCCAATAAAGCCCTCTACCTTCCTTTTCTACCTCTTCCCCTCCTCCCTTGCCATTTCTTTCCCTCTACTCCCCCCTCACTCATGCCAGGTTGGGGTAACTCCCATCTCCACTTACCTTCTGATCCTCCTCTTTTGTCCAGGGTCCTTTCACCAGCTCTGGGTTGAGCACTTTCTGCCAGCGGTGCTGACACTGGCCATCTGTCCTCCCCTGTGACAGACATACACAAAGCAGAGCATGACACCTCAGTAACACACAACCCCCCCCATCCCACGAACACCATGTGTTATTACAGTTATTCACACACACTGGCTAAAAACCCATTCCTTACACAACACCATGTGTTATTACAGTTATTCACACACACTGGCTAATAACCCATTCCCTACACAACACCATGTGTTATTACAGTTATTCACACACACTGGCTAATAACCCATTCCTTACACAACACCATGTGTTATTACAGTTATTCACACACACTGGCTAATAACCCATTCCTTACACAACACCTGTGACCCGTCTTATCACCTTTCTTATCCAGATAACGTACTGAGTGTACAAAACATTAAGAACGCCTTCCTAATATTGAGTTGCATCCCCGCCATTTTCCCTCAGAACACCATTTTCTAACAGTGTGTCACAGTTGTACCACTTACTGGGAAATTATTAGCTACTAATTTCCAGGAGTCTGTTCCATGCTGCTCCACTAACTTCTTCAGCCTCTCATCCTGCAGAGAGAGACAGAGACAGAGACAGAGACAGAGAGAGAGAGAGAGAGAGAGAGAGAGAGAGAGAGAGAGAGAGAGAGAGAGAGAGAGAGAGCGAGGTGAGGAGCCAACCTTCCTGACACTCCCTGTATCTCCAGTACTTCAGAAAAGTAAACGCCCTATGGGGCTTCCTTCATATCATGATAAATTAAATGATAAACCAACAGTGTTGAACAATACAGCACACATTTACAAAATAAATCATATTCTATCTACTTTGACCCACCTCGTCACAAGACCATTTGACTTTGCACAGTATCTTCTTGTCTTTGCTCTTGTCCTTACCCTCAGGATCTGTGGAGTGTAGATCTTCATCGTCAGACTCACTGAAAAGGAGAAAGAGAGAGAGAGGGAGGTAGAGGAAAGAGAGACATGGAGGGGAGAGAGGGCAGATAACTGTTCAGAAAAACGACTGCATGAAACTAAGCTTACTCATATCACTTCATTATAGTCAAATCATTACTCTTCACATTTCATTATCATTAAATCAACATAACTGACATAATTAAAACAGAAAAATACAAAAACAGGAATAGTACATTATTCATGCCACAACTGAGTCACATACAGCACCAACCCACCGATACCCCACTACAAATAACCGCCCAATTTAAAACTGAATCAGATGTCAATGGATTGAGCAGGCACAGAGTAATTCATAGTGAGGCAAGACTGGCAGTAGTCTCAGTGAGTGGCATGCAGCTGTAAACGGCACAGAGATTCATATTAAAAAGGACATTCCTAACCATAATTAGAGTAGCCTAGCCTCCCATTCCCCGCTAGATCAGACATAATGATGCCTGGCTGTGGCGGTCTCTATGCCTAGGTTGAAAAAGGGTAAAAGATAGTTTTATTGGTTATAGTGAAACAACTGTTACCCTTGTTGAAGAAAATCCAACATCACACAACTGTCCACTTTTTGTCTCAAATGTTGATGTTAGGAAAAAACATATCTCCAATCTATTAGAGACTTGCTGCTTCTCAGGCACCAAAAGGCTGTAATACAGCTGGTCCTTCTCTAATGTGAAATTGTGCTGTAATGCTGGACACAGCTTGTCCTTCTCTAATGTGAAACTGTGCTGTAATGCTGGACACATCTGGTCCTTCTAATGTGAAACTGTGCTGTAATACAGCTGGTCCTTCTAATGTGAAACTGTGCTGTAATACTGGACACAGCTTGTCCTTCTCTAATGTGAAACTGTCCAGTAATGCTGGACACATCTGGTCCTTCTAATGTGAAACTGTGCTGTAATACAGCTGGTCCTTCTAATGTGAAACTGTGCTGTAATACTGGACACAGCTTGTCCTTCTCTAATGTGAAACTGTGCTGTAATACTGGACACAGCTTGTCCTTCTAATGTGAAACTGTACTGTAATACTGGACACAGCTTGTCCTTCTCTAATGTGAAACTGTGCTGTAATGCTGGACACATCTGGTCCTTCTAATGTGAAACTGTGCTGTAATACAGCTGGTCCTTCTAATGTGAAACTGTGCTGTAATACAGCTGGTCCTTCTAATGTGAAACTGTGCTGTAATACAGCTGGTCCTTCTAATGTGAAACTGTGCTGTAATACTGGACACAGCTTGTCCTTCTCTAATGTGAAACTGTCCAGTAATGCTGGACACATCTGGTCCTTCTAATGTGAAACTGTGCTGTAATACTGGACACAGCTTGTCCTTCTCTAATGTGAAACTGTCCAGTAATGCTGGACACATCTGGTCCTTCTAATGTGAAACTGTGCTGTAATACTGGACACAGCTTGTCCTTCTCTAATGTGAAACTGTCCAGTAATGCTGGACACAGCTTGTCCTTCTCTAATATTAAACTGTGTCACCAGAGAGTAGTTGTGCAAACTTAAATCTGTCCATGGAAATGTCTTGTTGCTGGGCAACACTTCCTTCATGGCATCACATTGTGCCAGGGGTAGAACATCTAATAAACAAACAGGAAGAAGGCTGAGGACACCGGTTGCCCAGAGTAACCCCAGAACAACCCTAACCTATAAGTTCACACTGACACTGTTCTAACTGATGAGAGCTACACCACAGCTGCCAACAGATATACTGAGCTGTTGCCCTTGTTGTATTCCAGATATTGTCAAGTAAGAGTCTGATGTTGGGCAATACCACAGAAACATATGGGCCTAAATGTACTCTAATTGTACAGTAAGGTTAAGCTACCCTGGTAATTGATCAAGGTCAGCCACAGCCCCATACAATCTGGAGTCTGAAGGACAAGGACTGCATTCAGTAGCCTTTGTAACATTAACATGCCTGTGTAGCATTTGCCAGCAGCATACCACTCTGCATCCCATGGCTAGCTTGCTTTTAAAGCTAAGCAGTGTTGGTCCTGGTCAGTCCCTGGATGGGAGATCAGATGCTGCTGGAAGTGGTATTGCAGGGCCAGTAGGAGGCACCCTTTCCTCTGGTCTTGAAAAAAAAGATTGAAAAGGTGATTGATTGTCCTGTGTAGGGTGCTGTCTTTTGGATGGGACGTTAAACAGGTGTCCTGACTCTCTGAGGTCACTACAGATCCCATGGCACTTATTGTAAGAGTAGGGGTGTTAACCCTGGTGTCCTGGATAAATTCCCAATCTGGCCTTCATACCATCATGGCCACCTAATCATCACTAGTTTACATTTGGCTCATTCCTCTCCCCGATAACTATTCCTCAGGTTGTTGCTGTAAATGAGAATGTGTTCTCAGGTCAACTTACCTGGTAAAATAAAAATGGCTCTCTAATGTGCAAAATAAGCAATAATTTCTATACAATATTCAGCATGATGCAATCGTCCTGGTTGGGATGAACATTCGGGTGGATTTACAGCACTCCTTTTCTTCTAAAAGAAATGTCAAAGTACAAAGTTCCTAAATATGGCTGTTGTTTTGGCCTCTGAGAAACACTTGCACGAGCCAGCAGAGCACATGAACACACAAATATTGGAACACGCACACATACACACACTGTGGTGGGTAGAACAAGGCCTCCCACAGGTTCAGTACTGGCCTGTGATGAAAGGGCTTCTTCAGTGCTGACTGGGACATGCCAATAAAATGTCATCATAATTCCCTCACTACAGGAAAGAGAGAGGTAGAAGTGGCTGGGTAATTCTACATCAACAGGCTCTTTGTCCTATATAGGTGTGTGTGTGTGTGTGTGTGTGTAGCATAAAGGTATGTGTGTTTGTGTGTGTGGCATAAAGGTAGGTGTGTGTGTGGCATATAGGTGTGTGTGTGTGTGTGTGTGTATGTGTGGCATAAAAGTGTGTGTGTGTGTGAGTGTGTGTGTGTGTGTGTGTGTGTGCGTGCTGCGAGGAGGTAGGTCAGGGAGTGGCTAAACTAATAGGTCAGCGCTAACGGTCCAGGCTGAACTAAACAGGAGTTTCAAAACCAACCCGGGGGGATTGAAATTATTTCTTATATAAGAACTTGGCTAAGGTGCCTGAGCGAGCCTACACTGTTTGAGGCCCACTTTCCCTCACACACTAGTTCTTCATTTGTAGTGGTCAGATTATCTTCATCTCTGTCTAATACCTACGTAACAAATGAACCTATGTAATGAATGTGTATAATGTTAACGAAGGCGCAAAAATATATTTTCTAAATCAAACTGAACCTAAACGTGTCATCCTCTTCATATCCTTTTTTAATCCCTCATTTAGCATGTGAATAAAATATATAACTGCAATACTGTCTTTGTCAATGTGTTTCCACTCGTTACTTAATTTAAACTTCCACGTGAAATGTAAAGCAGAGGGAGAGGCGGAGGACCATCCTCCCCCACCCTGGCCCTCCCCTTTCACCCCCAGATGGGGCACACCGAAGGGGGTAGGGTCTAGGCGGGTAGGGGGTGGAGGGATACACACACGCGCCACTGAGCTGTTCATTCAGACAGAAATGACATAATTGTCATGTTTGTGTGTTTAAGGGCAGTGAGCAGGTTCCAATCAGCCGATAAACCAATAGTTCATTCAGCCATTCACAGGCTCAAACTCATGAATACTAATCACACAGCTGCATCACTCTGGCCTTACCTCAAGAGGGAAAATATCTCCATAAATTAATACATTAGTGCTCTTGTCTATTTAATAACCAAAGCATTAGCATTAATATATGTAATTAACTGAACATTCTGATTTGTGAAAACAATAGATGCCTAGCCTACAGTTGTAGCCTGCTCTGTGTACCATTTTTTGGGACTCTCTGGGACTTTTATGTCATTGGGGATTTCCCCATCATGTACCCACACAACAGGGTAGAATGGTGTACAAAACAATCACACTGTGTTGGATTTAGACTACAGCAACAAAAACGTGCTTTTTCTAAATACATACACCTATATTAACTCCCTTTGTCCTAAAACAATAATGTTCATTCTAAAATAAGATGGCTGGGCCATGACCCAATCTTATAAACAACAAAAATGTACCCTGGGATGAAAATAGCGAGCTGACATACAAATCATTAAAATCCAGACAGAAAATATTTACACAAGAAGCAATCTAATATCACACAGTCAAACTCTCAGTCATTTAGTTAAGTTCACCATTCTGCGATTCTCACTGTAAATAAACATCGCACAGGCGTTTCAACACAACGGTTCCTATCACACAGTCAAACTCTCAGTCATTTAGTTAAGTTCACCATTCTGCGATTCTCACTGTAAATAAACATCACACAGGCGTTTCAACACAACGGTTCAATAATAGTCGTTCACATGATACAAAGCCATGTTTTCTGTTCGGAGCTAGATGTCAATGAATGGGTGTTGAAGTGAGCCCCAAAATAGGCCACAATACCGACCAAAGCAGTTACATAACCCAACCGACAACTCAAATCAAAAGTTTATTTTGATTTTTTGTCAATGGTATCATTAGCAATTTAGGAAATAGCCTAGCTTACTACAAAATAAGCAACTGTTTTGGTTATCAAGCTCGTGCCGCAGGCCTTGACAGGAAATAATCAGTGAGACATTTTTTGTGCCACATGCATACTTTGACTGTTCTATAATCAGGTATTTTTCACATACATCCTGCCAAATAACGTATTAATTAAATTATACAATTATTTGAATGAACCTTTATAGGCATAACTAGGCTGTAATTTACTGTAGCCTACTGAATTTCACTATCCTAAAATGCTACAATGTGACAGAGCAGGTGTTCGTGATGTGTCAAAATCAACGTGACATCTGGCTTAATAAGATAATGCCATGCAAAGAATAGGGGTTCAGAGTGAGTTTCCTTAATATAACTATTCTGTTGCAACGATCATTTTTGTATCATATCTGAAACAATAAAATGTAGCTAGTAAGTAGCCTAATGAATGGTAACTTTAGCAACAATGTATCACCCACCTGAGCGACTTTATTTCGGCCATATTGACAGCTGATCAACGCTTTTTAAAAATATCCTCTATTTGTAGTTGGGCTAAAATCCATATAAAAAGCGAATTAGGTGATCTCTATGGACAGTTTTCCATACCACCCGATGTCTATAATCTTCCAGTTTATTTTATGACAGTGAAAATAAAGTGCTACGTTTGCTGGCTAGCGCTTAACTTCCATGTCAAACTCGTTCTCGCTGTAGGAAATGTGTGCAATCGTATATATAAAAAAACGAGTCTGCTTATATTTTGCATGTCACCACGATGCATGTAATGTCATAATCCGATCGAACAGGATGTGAACATATTTATCTAGCTGTGACCCGCCTTGTAGCCTAAACACTATTCTCCCTCTCACTGTCTCACTGCACTTCTATTTTGTTGTTTTCGCAGTCTGATTTTTGTCCATCCCGCCGAATCTCGCGTCCAGCCTCCTTCTAGAAGAGTCTTTCAATCTGCGCAGGCGGCCTCGCACCTGATTGGTCAGAATCGGGGGAGCGCTCCAAAAAGCGCCTGTTGCGTTGAGCGCAAATGAACCTGATAATATTAATACGACAATATTGTCATCACATAGGAGTCATTGTGTCATTGCAATCATCCGGAGGATGGTGACAAAATATATTATTTTATATTTTTTGTCCATTGATTCTACAAACCTCACACAATGTTGTTGTCAAAACGAGCCGATTATGGACGTTTTTATAACAAAACAATTTAACAATAACAACAAAACAGTATGCCTTCTGTAGTACTATTAACAGATCCTGGCACACAGAGTACTTACTGTATGGATGACATCATCCGTGGAATGACAGCTCTATTTCAAACGACGTTCTGCTGCCCCCTTGTGTACAACTACTTTGACGTTACATAATTTGAGTACGATAAACCTACATGAACAATGCATTCGGAAAGTATTCAGGCCCCTTCACCTTTTGCACATTTTGTTACGTTAGTCTTATACTAAAATGTTTTTTCCTTCGTCAATCTCAATACTCCATAAAGACAAAGTGAAAACAGGTTTTGAAACTTTTGCACATTTATGAAAAAATTTAAAACAGAAATAACTTATTTACATAAAGTATTCAGACCTTTTGCTATGATACTCGAAATTGAGCTCAGGTGCATCCTGTTTCCATTGATCATCCTTGAGATGTTTCTACAACTTGATTGGAGTCCAACTATTCAATTGATTGGACATGATCTGGAAAAGCACACACCTGTCTATAGAAGCTCCCACAGTTGACAGTGTCTGTCAAAGCAAAAACCAAGCCATGAGTTGAAAGGAATTGTCCGTTGAGATCAGGAGACAGGATTGTGTCGAGGCACAGCTCTGGGGAAGGGTACCAAAACATTTCTGAAGCATTGAAGGTCCCCAAGGACACAGTGGCCTCCATCATTCTTAAATGGAAGAACTTGGGAACCACCAAGACTCTTCCTAGTGCTGGTCACCAAGCCAAACTGAGCAATCGGGGGAGAAGGGCCTTGGTCAGGGAGGTGTTTTATCTACTGGTACCGGTTGAGGACATATCTGACAGATGAGTCAATATTTCCTGAAGAGGGAGGCAGGGCCAAGTATAGTTCCTTGGAGCACTTTAATGCTGACCTCAAGGTGCCGCTGCAGCTTGCAGGACTGCTCTCTTCCTGTCACCAAGCCTCCTGTCAGGGAGAGGTCAACCTTCACAGTTATGATATAAGCACCGCCAAGCATGTAGAGACAATTTCAAGAATGGAAGGGACACCTGCTAGATAGGATTTGGACATCCATGTGCTCTAACTATCAAATAATATAATTACAGAATATAAAAAACATAACAGACTAGACCATAATATATTTATAATACAATACAATTGAGTAGAATAGAACAAAAGTTACAAGAAATGACCAAACAGGCAGACAGACCTTTAATAGCCATTAAAGATGACGCTCTACATACATGCAGTGGGCTGTTGATCTTGTGTCAACGACACACTCATTTCACATGGAACAACGTGGTTTAGGTTGTGGCCTTGTCCATGTTCCACCGCTAGGGGGCAGGGGTACTGTTTGCTAATGTTTCCACCTAAATGTTTTCATCCAGTTGAAGTGTGGTCCCGTGACTCATTTCATTTGAATTTGAGCACAAACCTCTAGATGTTTCCTGTTTCGAGCTACCCCTCCACTGAAGCTCGGAGTGGATGGTAGAAAGTACACGCTTTACCGTTTTTTACTGACCCATTCATTTATTTGCCTTCAGCGCGACACGTCATTGGAGTTAGTTGGAGGTATGTTTACACGTATACTTTTCTGAAATATTGTCGTACAAGATGTCTATGCAACTCACCGCATATCATTGCCTCAATATCGGTGTGCCATCTACAGCCCTAAAACTGTTAAATGGTGTCATTAAGTAACTTTTTATTCAGTTAAATATATGTTCAGTAACAGCAACTTACAGGACCTGGTTTCCCAAAAGCATCGTAAGGCTAAGTTTTCTTGAGATGCTTTTGAGAAACCGAGCCCAGCGCTCTCTCTTTACCTAACGTTTTTCAACTAACAAACACTTTTTTTAAGTCCTGGGTGTATTCATTACACACACATGTGATCTTAACGGACTTTCCTAGTTAATTTAAAGGTTCAATAAAAAATTACGCCGATTCTGTTGCAAAAGTTTTTTAAACGAAAGTAAACGGAACGAAACGGAGAGGGACCGAACAAACTCTGCAACTGTTTGGACTAATAATTATACCCCTATTCTTTCCTGTTTGTCTGTTCATGGAACACCCAGATGTCTTCAATGTGAACATCTGTGTGTAACGTTACTTTTCCACTTGTAATTTCACGTCAGTGCAGTGTTCCCTGTTGGGATTGAGACTTCACTCTTGTTATGATGGGACTGTATGTAGGCTAAAATGTAACAACTAGTAAGTCTAAATGTCATTGTATTCAACATTCTGGCCTGTAAGGAACGTTAACACGATTTTGCAGGCATTCGTTTCAGGCTGTATATACCGATGACTTGTGTATTACAGCCTGATTAATCCGAGTTTTGCCTAACCAGCAGTCCAGTCCAGACGCCTCAGTCCTCCACCATTAACAAACACAACACTGTCTGGCTGGTCACAGCCGGCAGATGAACCAACTACCATAATACACAGAGACAAACTCACATTATGTCTCATAAAGCTCTACGTCTCAGGATTGGGAATTATGGCTGTAAACGGCACCACTGAGAACTAACAGACCAGAACTTGATGAGTAAAACTATTTGAACACTGCAGCATTTTAAATCTGCAAATAGGCCAAAAAGTTGAATGATGAATATCTCTGAAAATCTATAACTGACGTTGGTGTATTGAGACTGGCGGATCTACCACACAGTAGTCATTTTAGGGTGTGTTTAGGGTGTGTTTCCTACTTGAGCCCCCTCCCCCCCAATGGCTAAGTCCCCCAATGTCTACACAGCTTACTGACTGGGTTCATGCCACGCCTGGTTGCTCTTTCACTTCTGTTTATCAAGAGTTTCCTGACCTCTCAGTCTAACCGCTGACAAGATACGGTGTGCTGCTGAGACTCCTACAAATGATGCCGTTCAGATTGTTCAACATCCTCAGAGGATGTCCAGAACGCAAGGATGTGTGTGTCTGAACAAACCTGGAAGAGGAGGGTTATTTCTGATAGCAATACATTTGAGCTTGTCAGCACAAGTTAATTCAAGCCCAGTGTTGTAACAAAGTGCACAACATCTGGCAATCAGTGAATGTGTTTTTGTTGTAGAATGTGAGGATTCATTTTCTTTTTGATATATTTATTTAGTGACCTAAATCCCCTGAACACAAACTTGGGCTAAAGTCTGATTTCCCCCTATGTGATCATGTGTATCACTGTAATATGGGTTTGAGGTTGCGGATTCATCAAGAATATTAATCAAGTATATTCTGCATTCCAAATGAAGGAGTATGCTATAGATTAGACTGCGAGTAGTTTATTTATCTTTTGAACAAAAGTATTTCTGGTATGTTAAAAAGTGGATTCTGCCTGGTGACCCGCAGTCATTTTGCCAGGCTTGCATAGATGTGAATTTGAATTGAGTTTGGAACTGACGATCCCTGCACTTGTGCATTTTAACAGGCTTTCTCCCTTGATGTCGTTACTACTACGTGAGTTGAATTAGATCTCTCGACTCGGGACATTCAGTACAGCACAGTTAAACTAACTCTACCAGCGTGTTATAGCCTACACCGAGCACACAATGCCAGGGCCTGAGAGAAATGACTTAACATGCTAGCTGACCTCACTCGGAAACAAAGGCACAGTCACAGCGTCGCGCCACCAAACAAAGAGCTTTGTTTCTAACAAGATAACAGACATGACGCAATCAGCATGTAAACGTTAACAAATCTGAACACGAATAAGGTCTTCAAGATGACTTCCATATAGGCTACTACGACCTTTGTAGAGTGGTCTCTACAATGCCCCTCTTCCTGTCTTGGTGGTCCCACTGGGCAGCTTCCTAAAGGTCTCTTACTAGCCTGTGCGCCTCAACCTTCCGCTGACTCTTTGAAGTTTATCTATAAATACCTCCAGTCCTCCACACTCTGACAAGAGCCAGGGAGAATGTCACAGACCCAGCGTGTGTGTGTGTGGGCAGCGAGAGGGACGGTGTGTGTGGTGAAAGGGAGGGTGGGTGGGTGGGCGCGATGGAGAGTGGGTGTGGTGCGAGAGGGAGGGTTTGTGTGGGAAGGGAGGGTGGGTGTGGGAAGGGCGGGTGTGTATGAGGGTGGGGGGGTGGTTTTTTTGGGGGTGGGGGTGGTTTTTTGGGGGGGCATGAGGGATGGAGGGTTTGTATGTGTGGGGTGGGTGAATTTGGCGGGGGGGTGGGAGTGGGGTGAGAGGGTGTATGTGTGGGGCGAGAGAGTGGGTGTGGGAAGGGAGGGTGTATGTGTGGGGAGGGGGAGTGGGGCGAGAGGGTGGGTGTGAGTGGGGCGAGAGGGTGGGTGTGAGTGGGGCGAGGGGTGGGTGTGAGTGGGGCGAGAGGGTGGGTGTGTGGGGCGGGAGGGTGTGTGTGGGGCGAGAGGAGGGTGGTGGGTGAGTGTAGGGAGAGAGGGTGGGTGTGGTGAGAGGGAGTATGGGGGGTGTTTTTTGGGAGGGTGTGGTGAGGGAGTATGGGGGGTGTTTTTTTTGGGGGGGGGGAGGGTGTGTGGGGTGGGAGGGAGGGGGTGGGGGGAGTAGGGAAGAGGGTGGGTGGGTGTGGGTGGGTGTGAGTGGGGCTGGGGGGCAAGTGGGTGTGTGTGTGTGTGTGGGGGGGGCGAGAGGAGGGTGGATGTGTGGGGGGCGAGAGGAGGAGGAGGGTGGTGGCGAGCTAGGGAGGGTGGATGTGTGGTGAGAGGGAGGGAGTGTGTATGTGGGGTGAGGGAGGTTGGTGGGTTGGGAGGGTGTGTATGTATGTGTGGGGGGAGTGGGGCGAGAGGTTGAGTGGGTGGGAGGGAGAGAGAGGGTGGGGAGGGAGAGGGTGGGGAGGGGGGGTGTGTGGGGTGAGAGGGAATAAGAGGGGAGAAGGAGGTCATGCAGCTCTGGGTCTGCCTATTGGGGAAAAGAGGGTGGGGTAGGAAGGGATTGTAGGCATGTGGGGAAGAGAAGGAGAGGTGAAAATGTGGATAATAGTGAGGGAAAGAATTGAACGGGTCATAGTGGCTGTATAGGTCAAGTAACAAGTGAGAAACTGAAGGGGAGTGTAACAGGGGGAGGCCTGGCAGGGTAGCCTAATGTCTGTCTGCCCAGGATGAGATGAGCCTGCTGTTGATGTTGCTGCTCAATGACCCCAGTGTGGTTTCTTCTCTGCCACGCTAGCAGCTAGAACCACCAGCTCCCTCCACAACTGCTGAGGATCCATTTGACAGTGCTCTGCAATCAGCTCCACACAGGATCAACGTGTGGGGGCTAAGCTTGTGGTTTATTCCGGTGGTTGAAACGTTAAGAGGGTTGTAAGGTAGAAATGTAACATGATAGAGCAGGTATGCTCATTCTCTTATATGGAATTTAGAGCAGTATCCCTTCTCTAGAGTAAATTTCTATCTATAGTCTAATCACTCTCATCTCTTGTACACAGCAGTGAACCAGGATTGGGATGGTCCAGTCGTCAATGTGAGCTCTGTCCAGGACCGGATGCTGTGCAGGAGTGCTGAGGGGCTTGACCTGTTGACCCTTAAACCTCTGAACTCTGACCGCTCCAGCTCAGGATGGAGGAGCAGTCCAGCTGCCCCAATGTCAGCATTCCCTGCTACCCCAATGTCAGCATTCCCTGCTACCCCAATGTCAGCATTCCCTGCTACAATGAGCAGAGGGACAAGAAGAAGCGCTACACTGTAAGTAATGAGTTTAGTACACTCCCAGTCGGAATTAGATAAAATGTTGCGGCCCACCCGCCTTGGGAGGAAAATAACCCCTGGTTACCTTGGTTTCACAGCACTTGAACTTTTCAAACAAATTTTTTTTGTCTCATTGTTTTAGTCAATTACAAAACTTAATTTAAGAAAAGTACAAAATGCCTAAAGATTACTTTTCAACATTGCCTCCTTCCGAGCTTTCTCATTACTTAGAAAAATGTAAGAGAGGGACCTACCAAATGCCCCTTTTCAAGATGGCACTAGCAGTCATGTGAGTGCTAGCAAGCTACCAACTGGAACATTAAGCTAGCCAGATCACAGCTCAGGTCAGAGGTCAAGCCCCTCAGATGAAGCAGATGCTAAACTACAGGACTGTTTTGCTAGCACAGACTGGAATATGTTCTGGGATTTTTCCGATGGCATTGAGGAGTACACCACATCAGTCACTGGCTTTATCAATAAGTGCATTGAGGACCTCGTCCCCACAGTGACTGTATGTACATACCCCAACCAGAAGTCATGGATTACAGGCAACATTCGCACTGAGCTAAAGGGTAGATCTGCCGCTTTCAAGGAGCGGGACTCTAACCCGGAAGCTTACAAGAAATCCCACTATGCCCTCCGACGAACCATCAAGCAAGAAAAGCGTCAATACAGGACTAAGATCAAATCGTACTACACAGGCTCCGAAGCTTGTTGGATGTGGCAGGGCTTGTAAACTATTACAGACTACAAAGGGAAGCATAGTCCAGAGCTGCCCAGTGACACAAGCCTACCGAACAAGCGAAATTACTTCTATGCTCGCTTCGAGGCAATTAACACTGAAACATGCATGAGAGCATCAGCTGTTCCAGACGACTGTGTGATCACGCCCTCCGCAGCCGATGTCAGTAAGACCTTTAAACAGGTCAATATTCACAAGGCCGCTGGGATAGACAGATTACCAGGATGTGTACTCCGAGCATGCACTGACCAACTGGCAAGTGTCTTCACTGACATTTTCAACCTCTCCCTATCTGAGTCTGTAATACCAACATGTTTCAAGCAGACCACCATAGTCCCTGTGCCCAAGAACACTAAGGTAACCTGCCTAAATGACTACCGACCCGTAGCACTCACGTCTGTAGCCATGAAATGCTTTGAAAGGCTGGTCATGGATCACATCAACACCATTTTTCCAGAAACCCTAGACCCACTCTAATTTGGATACAGATCCACAGATGATGCAATATCTATTGCACTCCACACTGCCCTTTCCCACCTGGACAAAAGGAACAACTATGTGAGAATGCTATTCATTGACTACCGCTCAGTGTTCAACACCATAGTGCCCTCCAAGCTCATCACTAAGCTAAGGACCCTGGGACTAAACACCTCCCTCTGCAACTGGATCCTTGACTTCCTGACGTGCCACCCCCAGGTGGTAAGGGTAGGTATTAACACATCAGCCACGCTAATCCTCAACACGGGCCCCTCAGGGGTGCGTGCTCAGTCCCTTCCTGTACTCCCTGTTCACTCATAACTGCACAGCCAAGCACAACTCCAACACCATCAAGTTTGCTGATGACACAACAGTGGTAGGCCTCATCACTGACAACGATGAGACAGCCTAGAGGGAGGAGGTCAAGAGACCTGACCGTGTGGCGCCAGGATAACAACCTCTCCCTCAATGTGATCAAGACAAAGGAGATGATTGGACTACAGGAAAAGGAGGAGCACGCCCCCATTCTCATCAACGGGGCTGTAGTGGAGCAGGTTGAGAGCTTCAAGTTCCTTGGCGTCCACATCACCAAAAAACTAACATGGTCCAAGCACACCAAGACCATTGTGTTGAGGGCACAGCAAAACATATTCCCCCTCAGGAGACTGAAAAGATTTGGCATGGGTCCTCAGATCCTCAAAAGGTTCTACAGCTGCACCATCGAGAGCATCCTAACAGGTATGGCAACTGCTCGGTCTTCGACCGTAAGGCACTGCAGAGGGTAGTGCGTAGGGCCCAGTACATCACCGGGGCCAAGCTTCCTGCCATCCAGGACCTCTATACCAGGCGGTGTCAGAGGAAGGCCCTAAAAATCGTCAGAGTCCAGCCACCCTACTCATAGGCTGTTCTTTCTGCTTTCGCACGGCAAGCGGTACCGGTGCGCCAAGTCTTGGTCAACGAGGCTTGGGTCATTGTCATGCTGGAATACCCATCCATGACCCATTTTCAATGCCCTGGCTGAGGGAAGGAGGTTCTCACTCAAGATTTGATGGTACATGGCCCCGTCCATCGTCCCTTTGATGTGGTGAAGTTGTCCTGTCCCCTTAGCAGAAAAACACCCCCAAAGCATAATGTTTCCACCTCTATGTTTGACGGTGGGGATGGTGTTCTTGGGGTCATAGGCAACATTCCTCCTCCTCCAAACACGGCGAGTTGAGTTGATGCCAAAGAGCTCCATTGGTCTCATCTGACCACAACACTTTCACCCAGTTGTCCTCTGAATAATTCAGATGTTCATTGGCAAACTTCAGACGGGCATGTATATGTGCTTTCTTGAGAAGGGAGACCTTGCGGGCGCTGCAGGATTTCAGTCCTTCACGGCGTAGTGTGTTACCAATTGTTTTCTTGGTGACTATGGTCCCAGCTGCCTTGAGATCATTGACAAGATCCTCCCCTGTAGTTCTGGGCTGATTCCTCACTGTTCTCATGATCATTGTAACTCCATGAGGTGAGATCTTGCATGGCGCCCCAGGCAGAGGGAGATTGACAGTTCTTTTGTGTTTCTTCCATTTGCGAATAATCGTACCAACTGTTGTCAGCTTCTCACCAAGCTGCTTGGCGATGGTCTTGTAGCCCATTCCAGCCTTGTCTAGGTCTACAATCTTGTCCCTGACATCCTTGGAGAGCTCTTTGGTCTTGGCCATGGTGGAGAGTTTGGAATCTGATTGATTGTTTCTGTGGACAGGTGTCTTTTATACAGGTAACAAGCTGAGATTAGGAGCACTCCCTTTAAAAGTGTGCTACTAATCTCAGCTCGTTACCTGTATAAAAGACACCTGGGAGCCAGAAATCTTTCTGATTTCCCTCATTAAAATGCAAATCAATTTATAACATTTTTGACATGTGTTTTTCTGGATTTTTTTGTTATTCTGTCTCTCACTGTTCAAATAAACCTATCATTAAAATTATAGACTGACCATTTCTTTGTCAGTGGCAAACGTACAAAATCAGCAGGGGATCAAATACTTTTTTCCCTCACTGTATTCTGACAAAATGCTGTGATATTTTTGTTTGTGGTGGTGTTGAGACAAGTTGAAGTTCGATAGACAAAGTCTATGCCCCTTCGTCGGTCAACGGTACTACTCATAGTAGGAGTGGAAACTATGGACGGGATTCTTTAATGAAGTTTGTTGTCATTCAACGTGAGTCGACTATACACATTTTAACTTGACAAATACTGCACCAAACATCTTAGTTAGATGTAAAATTGTGCGACTAAGACCTCTTCTGCAAAAATGTCAATGATTTAAAGATATCTTGATTTATCTTAGATTAATTCAGACTATTTTGAGGAACTGTACACTGGTTATGTTATTGCTCCGGTGTTTCAAGAGGGACAAACAGTAATATTACTGCTTTTTTTTCTCTGTTTTTCAACCGAAGGTCTTTTTAAGGGAGTATGCGAGGTACAAACTTTTGCTTCGCCTAGCCGAGTTCTGCTAGGAGTAAGACAAACCTAGTATGGGGATTCTTTTATAGTGTTGTTGTGGCAACAGCTGTTCAACAGGCTTTGTATTGCAGACTGCAGTATTACAGTATCTATAGAAAGTAGGGCATCATGTCTCTTGTCTAGATTTATACTAAAATGTGTTTCCCCCCCCCCCACATTTGTCCAGGTTTACAAAGTGATGGTCAATGTAGGAAGACATGAGTGGTTTGTCTTCAGGCGATACGCAGAGTTTGACAAGCTCTACAACACAGTAAGTGGAATTACTTTTTTTTTTTATTCCATCTTCGGAGGACAAATATATATTTTATAGCTTTTCTGCTACATGGAAGTGTTCCTGTGTAACAAATACGTGTTGTAATAAGACTGCAGGCTTCCTTTCTTACTAAACCATTTCATCAGACATCAGCTGACTAAACTGGGCCAAGCTCGGTTTTTATCAAAACACAATCCCTTACCTTATCAAAACAGAATCCCTTACCTTATCAAAACAGAATCCCTTACCTCATCAAAACAGAATCCCTTACCTTATCAAAACAGAATCCCTTACCTCATCAAAACAGAATCCCTTACCTTATCAGATGTTTTAACATTGAAGGTCTTAGCTTTTTTTTAAAATTATGTGTTGGCTCTTTTTTTTATTTTTTGACTCGAGGTGAAACCTGCGGAGTTGATGTTGTAAGACGTGTTAATGACGTTTCACACACGTTATATTACTCACTGTATTTAGACACTATTACTGTGGATTTGTGTATAGTTGACATTTCGAAAATCAGGTAATTCAACTCTCATGGTTGGGGTAGAGATGGAGAGTCATTTTGGTCCCCATGACATACCTATCCTCATCTTTGATATAATCTGATTTGTCTGTCTTTTTTTTGTGCAGTTGAGGAAACTGTTTCCATCTTTGAACTTGAAAATCCCACCCAAGAGAATATTTGGGGACAACTTTGACCCAGGTGACATTGATTAATCTGACATTGTCTGGTAAAAGTACCTGTAACTGCACTCAATGTTTTTAGTAGATCAGAAATCAATACATGCCCCTCTGTTCTCCTCTGTACTTCAGCCCAGTATTTTTTTTATTTTAAATGTTTAACAAATTAGATCATGTACACATGACAAACTGGATTATGGATAATATGAAACTAAACCAGAACAACTAAGTGATTTTGTGTCTAGAACTTGTCTTTCATTTGTGAATACAGGGTCAATATTAAATATACTATTTATAACATTTTCCATTTCTTTTAGAGTTTATCAAGCAAAGAAGAACAGGTTTACATGAGTTTATTCAAAGACTGGTCTCACATCCTCAGCTCAGAAACCAGTAAGTATTCTACAACTGACTTAAAAAATGACCTGATTTATTGCACTGTACTCGGATGGTTTGACAAATCAATCTGTATCCAAGGTCAGTTTAGCGTTTTCTTCCCTAATGGGTATGGTTAGGTTCTGGGGATGATCAGCTGATCCTAGGTCTGTGACAAAGGGAGGATCTAACCCTGTTTTATGGCAGTATCTCCTAACCCAGTGATGTTTAACATGGAGTCTAAAAGCAGTGCTTTTCTAACAGCTGTGGCTTTGTGTGTCTGTCAGACCCCTAACATGTGACCTCTCTCTCGCCAACGATCTGACAGGCCTGATGTCAGAGCATTCCTGCAGATGGACAAATCTCAAAACTTCTCAGACCCATCAGAAGACGAAGATGACAAGGTAGGCGATGACAGGACCGTATGATGTCTCAGGGAAGGAGATATGACCGCTCAATCTTTGAAAGAGTCATGTCTTTCAAATGAAGAAATGTTGACCAACATCTCTGCTCTGATACAGCACAAATGAATACTTGAAGTATTCTGTGTTGGATATTGTATTTTCAATGTGGGATCATTGATTGCATTATACAACCGTAATAATGCAGCAGATTCGTATATTGCATTATCAGCATTGTCATTCTGTCCAGTATGTGTAGTTCAAACCCCTAGAGACTTCTGGCAGAATAAAGGTTTAGATCCTATGGCCTCACTTTTTAACCTGTGTTTTTAACAGATAATCTGTTCCATCTCTGTTTTACAGAACGGCTCTACCTCCAGAAATATTAACCTGGGACCGTCTGGAAATCCACAGTAGGTTATAGTCTCACATTAAATTGACCTGTGAAAATGTGTGTGCTTTCTGGATGTCTTTTTCCTCCAAGTAACCTTTGCAGGCCTTGTCATAGCCATTCATTTGTTCTAAAAATATATTTCTAGATACTTTTGTTTGCCAACCTTTTTTGTTTTCCACATTTCAGTGCAAAGCCCACAGACTTTGACTTTCTCAAAGTCATTGGAAAGGGGAGCTTTGGAAAGGTATGTGATTATGTATAATACAGTGCATTACGCAGGGTTGCAAAAAAACTTTCAATAAATACCCTGCTTTTCCAGATATCCTGGTTGGATGATTCTGGTATTCCTGCTTATTTCCTCCTGATTCTGTAATTCTCCAAACAGGATTTCAGGAAAACCAGGGATTTTATTGAAATTTTGCAACTCTAATATTACAGCCGTTATAATGTCTTGGTCATTCTTGTCAAACTCATTCCACAGAGGGCCTAGTATCTGAGGGTTTTCGCTCCTCCCTTGGACTTGTTTAATGAATTAAGGTCACTAATTAGTAAGAAACTCTCCTCACCTGGTTGTCTAGGTCTTAATTGAAAGGAAAAACCAAAAACTTGCAGATACTAGGCCCTTCGTGGAATGAGTTTGAAACCTCTGGTCTTGGGTCTTGAAGTAGGTCACTCCAAAAGAGAATCACAGCAACACAAACAATGAATATTGAAACGATCAGGTATTTAGTTTGGTCTTCCAGTGTGGTAACAAAAATATTTACTACTTTGTCTATTATTAGAAAGCCTTTCTATTTGAGAAGTGATTTTTGTACCGTATTGTCCCTGCTATGGTAACTGGGGGGGTTTAACAGCGAGTCCACCATGCTGTCTCTTCTCGCCCGCGTGAAGGTTCTCCTTGCTAAACGGAAACTGGATGGAAAGTATTACGCAATCAAGGTCCTGCAGAAAAGGGTCATCCTCAACAGGAGAGAGGTAATTTATTCCAGAGTATTATTGAATTGGACATGTTTCTTATTCTGTTTCTCGATGTTGGGTATGTTATTTGTACGTTCACCCCAATAGTAAAATGTTTCCTGTTTCCAACAGCAGAAACACATCATGGCGGAGCGCAATGTGCTACTGAAGAACATGAAACACCCTTTCCTGGTTGGCTTGCATTATTCCTTCCAGACCACTGACAAGTTGTACTTCGTCTTGGATTTTGTCAACGGGGGAGAAGTGAGTAGTTTCACTGTTATTCATAAGACATACTGTTGAGTCACTGAGATCAAAACACAGGAAACCTGCTAAAAAGCCCTGGGATATGAGCCCTGGCCTGAGGGCAAGGACCCTTTATAAACGTTGGGGCTGGTTCCACAGACCCAGATGAAATAGAATTTACATTGAAAGTTTATACACTATCCAAACATAATCTGTTGCGATCCACTCCCAAACCACCATTTGAGAAGCACTGGTTTAAGCTATACTCGTTTTAAGCTATACTTGTTTTAGCTATGTAGTAGGTGTTGATAAACTCATACATTTCGAAGCTCAACGCCTCCTTTTCAAAAAAAGGAACTGTGCAGTTGGTGAAAGCTGAATTTCCACATTTGAATAAATGCCTCCTGACCACTAGTGCAGTGTTGGCCAATTTAACTCTTGTAAAAATATTTATTTGCATTTTTATACATACCATTCTGGGACTGTCAAAAAGAGCCAAAACCAAGAGTGGTTCAGACAATATGGAAGGTTTGTAATGTTTCTCTAACATTGGTATAATGGCAAGTCTGTAAAAATATGTTGACTGTATTGAAATACTACCGATATCTTTACAAAAAGCTACAGAGGCCTATGGATATTCCAGATCTGAAGGCTATGGGCCTTAGGTAACGTCTCTGATTACCGTTGTCATCAGTATGTGCTTTAGCTGGGGGGAACTATGCTAGATATCTCCTCCTAAATCACAGAATCTGGGAACTGGCAGTAAGCTACACATGGTGTTTTTCCAGGGAGCTGAGGCTAATCTCGTAGCTCATGTCATGTTGATGCTAGTATTCAGGCACTCAGTTAATCCCCTCAACGTGCTGCTTGAGACAATTGTAATAGTGATGTGGAATTTGCAGACAGGGCAGGAACTTTGACCCATGGCTGTGTGTCATGACTCGGCTACAATTGTTAGCAACCTGGGCTAAATATTGTCGAAATACAGTGCCCTCCACTAATATTGCCACCCATTGGTAAATATTAGCAAAATGTACTGTTAAAAAAATATCTTTGTTTATCCTCTTGGTCTTTCATTTAAAACAAATCTAACCTTTAATTAAAGTAAATTAAAGTAAAAAAAATAATTCTTATCATAAATATTTTTCTCAAAGGTGTGTCACAATTATTGGCACCTGTTCATTCAATACTTTGTGCCAAGATAACAGCTCTGTGTCTTCTCCTGTAATGAGGTCGGAGAACACATGGCAAGGGATCTTTCCTCCATACAGAATCTCTTCAGATTCCGAGGTCCACGTTTTCTGTGGGGTTTAGGTCGGGACTGGGATGGCTATGGTAATACCTTGATTCTGTGGTCTGTGAACAGTTTTTGTATTGATTTTGAGGTGTGCTTTGGATCGTCCTGCTGGAAGATCCAACCACGGCCCAGTTTAATCTTCCTAGCAGAGGCAGGTTTTGATTTAATATCTGCTGGTACTTGATGGAGTACATGATACCATGTATCCTAACAAGTTGTCCAGGGCCTTTGGAAGAAAACAGCCACACAACATCAAAGATTCACCACCATACTTCACAGTGAGGATGAGGTGCTTTTCTGCATGGCTATCTTTCTGTCTACACCATGTTTGTTTCCAAAAAGCTCTATTTTGGTCTCATCTGAACATAGAACCTGGTCCCATTGAAAGTTCCAGTAACGTTTGGCAAACTGTAGGCTTGAGTTTGTTGTTTGATGACAGCAAAGGCTTTTTTATGGCAACCCTCCCAAACAACTTGAGGTTATGTAGGTGATCATTTCTAGGGGTGCCAATAATTGTGGTACACGTTTGGAAGGAAAATATTGTTTTCATGTATTTTTTTCAATCATTTTAAGGTTTGATTTTTGAATGAAAGACCAAGAGGATAATTGAATTTGTAATAAAAAATGTGTTAACCTTTTATTCAACTAGGCAAGTCAGTTATTTACAATGACGGCCTACCGGGATCAGTGGGTTTAACTGCCTTGCTCAGGTGCAGATTGACAGATTTTTACCTTGTCAGCTCGGGGATTCGATCCAGCAACATTTCGGTTACTGGCCCAACGCTCTAACCACAGCAAAGACATTTTTTTTCACAGCCCGTTTTGCTCATATCTACTAAGGGCGCCAAAATTAGTGGTGGGAACTGTATCACGTCATGCTCCTATTAGTTCACCATGTCCTTTGGAACTGTCTCACTGTCCTCTATGATTCCAGCTCTTCTTCCATCTTCAAAAAGAACAGACCTTTCCGGAACCCAGAGCCAAGTTCTACATCGCAGAAATGGCAAGCGCACTGGGCTATCTGCATTCTCTTAATATAGTTTACAGGTACGTGGGTTGTTTGTGCGTATGTAACAATGTTTGTGGACTTTCACTCAACAGGCTAACAGACCCAGGTTCAAATCCAGTTTGTGTTACAAAGGCCCAGTTGTCATTGCTCTGGTACACCAGCTGGCTGCTGGAGGTCTGTAGTAAAGAATTTTCCTATGCTGTAAAACACGGTTTTCCACAATAACTATCCTGAATGAGCAGTGCATGCAACACACCCTTTTCAATTATTGGGAAAAGTCCCATTTCTAATGGCATCTTATGGGAAATTCCTGGATCTTTGTGAACATGTTGAAGTGTTCCTATTTAAAGCCGTCCACTGTAGTAATTTTCATTAAGTCAAACGTCACGGTTGCACGTGTATAATCATACATGAATTGACATGTGAGGGCAATTTTCCCTTAACAAGTACCTCAAGCCATCCACTCTGCCTGTGGTTTCAGTTTAGTGTAATGCTGGTTCTGTTAATCATGTACATTGTAATCAACTGGATCATGTCTGGATGCAAATCACTAAGATTAAATAACCTCTCTTTTCATTATTTGATTGTTTTGATACCCTCTTGCTGTTCAATTGGCCACTTTCCCAGAAGACAATAGCCATTGTAATCCATTAAGCACAATTCTATTATCCAATAACAGTGACTTTGGATAATGAATGTTCATGAAATGTATTTTTTTCACAGGGATTTGAAGCCAGAAAATATCCTTCTCGACTCTGAAGTAAGTGTGACATCCTAACTCGGTTTGCAGTGCGTAAGTAGTCCGTTCTGTGTCGTAGCTTAGGGCTGTGTTCATTACAACCTGCACTAGCAAAACTTATGCAGGCTGTTTGTTTACAAACAGCTGTTCACATACAAATGTGTCTTGAAACTGGAAGCATCCTCCCATGGCTGTAGTCTACCTTGTATTTTTACATTACCCCAAATAATTCTGCAATTCAATTTAACCTCAGTTAAAAGTTGTACTTTAGTAAAGCCCTTACTAAGTGTTTACTACAAGTCAGTGGAACAAATTATGAGATGTGAATTTGAATGTACCAAACAAACCAATCCAAGCATCTGTGGTGAAAACAAGCCTAATCCTTCACCAGCTGACACATCTGTCACAAACGGCAATTTCACTTTCAGTTTGTTAAGTAGAGAATGCTTGTGATTTTGATTGTTTTACTCGTTCCTGACCGGCCTTATTGAGAAAGTGAGGAAATTTGTAAGTGGGCTACTCTGTCCAAAATTCCTCAATGACAATAGATTATTTAGTACTGACTGAGGATAATGGGCCATCTGTGTGGCGAACAGTGTCTAAAATGTTCCCTGTCTCCCCTTCTTTAAAGGGACATATAGTTTTGACTGACTTCGGGTTGTGCAAGGAAGGCATTTCCCAAGCCGAGACGACAAGCACATTTTGTGGGACACCCGAGGTAACATTAAGCGTTTAGTGCAGTCGATTTAATGCCACGTGTTCTTTTTGCTGCCGTTCACATGACATGCCACAATTTAGTGTCAAGTCACTACTAATTATTAACAAAGGTAATGGTACATAATGAAAATAGAAGAGGGAGGCATGAAAGTGGTTAATAATTTGACATGCCTGTCTCCATTTTAAGTGCCATATACAGTAGTATGTATAGAATGGGCTTGAGTAATGTTTTCCAGGGCAGTGTATGTAATAAGAACCTTTTCATCTCTAGAATAGGGTTGCAAAGCTACCAGTAATTTACCAAAGTTACCTGACTCTATGGCAATCTATAGTAACTCGGGTAATATATACTTGAATAACGTTTTTTTAAATAATGTGTTTATACTGTATTAATTTTCTATATCGGTGTCCAAATTGTCCATGAGTTTCTTGTAGATAAAGAAAAAGCATCTAATCAATGAATGCATCATTTTCTATTCACTCTGCAAATCTTTAATCTATTGACTTCTTTCACAACTGCCACCAGTTTTAGACCAAAACATTTACAACCGACATGTTAAATACATGTATGAATAAATATGAGGGATATTTCATTCAGGAACTCTCTGGTGAAAATCTTTTTTATGCACCTATTTAACATGTCGGTTGTAAATGTTTTGGTCTAAAACTGGTGGCAGTTGTGAAAAAAGTCAATCAAATGAATACAGTATATATGAATACATTTTTAAAGTTATTAAAGTATATATTACCTGGCCTCCTGAGTGGCGCAGTGGTCTAATGCACTGCATCACAGTGCTTGAGACGTTACTACAGACCCGAGGTCGATCTCAGGCTGTGTCAGTCGGCCACGACCGGGAGACCCATGAGGCGGCGCACAATTTGGCCCAGTATCATCCGGGTTAGGGGAGGGTTTGGCTGGTCTGGGATGTCCTTGTTCCATCGCGCTCTAGTGACTCCTTGTGGTGGGCCGGGTGCATGCACGCTGACTTTGGTGGCCAGTTGTACGGTGTTTCCTCCGACACATTGGTGCAGCTGACTTCCGGGTTAAGCGAGCAGTGTGTCAAGAAGCTGTGCATGGTCGTGTTTCGGCTCTTGACCTTCGCCTCTCCCGAGTAGCAGCGATGGGACAAGACTGTAACTACCAATTGACTATCACGACAATTGTGGGGTAAAAAGTACAAAAAAGAAAGTATATATTACCTGAGTTACTATAGATTGAAATCCTTTACCAGCTGACTCATCTAGACACATCTCTCATGAATGGCAGTGTCATTTTCAGTTTGTTAAGTAGAGAATGCTTGTGATTTGATTGTTTTACTCGTTCCTGACCGGCCTTATTGAGAAAGTGAGGAAATTTGTAAGTGGTCTACTCTGTCCAAAATTCCACAATGACTATAGATTATTTAGTACTGACTGAGGATAATGGGCCATCTGTGTGGCGAACAGTGTTCAAAATGTTATTCAACACTTGTATTCACTAAGTTGATGGTTTATATTTAAGATCATTTGTCATTCTGTTTTATTTGAAAATCTTCTAATTTGATTTTTTTATATATCTTACATGTGATAAGGGCCCTTCCTTTGCAACCCTAGTCTAGACCACTGTTCTGGATTGAGACTGAATAGGCCAGTTAATGATAATGTGTGTAACTCTGTCCTCTCCCCAGTACCTAGCTCCAGAGGTCCTGAGGAAACAACCGTATGACAACACAGTGGACTGGTGGTGTCTGGGATCAGTGCTCTATGAAATGCTCTTTGGCCTGGTGAGTTACTGTTGAAGACAATGAAAACCGGAACAACATTTACTGTCAGTGCACCCTTGACATGCTGCCTGATCACACGCTGCCCTTACACTAATACAGCTGTCTCCCCTCTGTTCCACAGCCTCCGTTCTACAGCAGAGACACCCATGAGATGTATGACAACATCCTTCACAAGCCCCTGATGATGCGTCCCGGAGCGTCAAACACGGCCTGGTCCCTCCTGCAGGCTCTACTGGAGAAGGACGGCACACACAGACTGGGCTCCAGAGATGATTTTGTGAGTGGTCAGCATCAGTCTCACAACTGTGACTAGTGTATTGCCATAGCTGATGGCATCTGACTCCCTCTGGTGGAGAAATATTGTCATGACAAGGAGTTGCTCAATAGCTGCAGTGTTAATTTATCCTGGCCAGATGGATTGCATTACACCACTTATCAGTATGAAGTAAATAACAATTGCCTTGGTCATTCTAGAACCTAACCATGAATTATATTCTATATTTTTTTCAGAATGAGATCAAAGCGCACTACTTCTTCTCAGAGATCAACTGGGATGACCTGGAACAGAGGAAGGTTCCACCTCCATTCACTCCCAATGTGGTAAATGTTCTCAGGATTATATCTGATTCTGATCACACAGATACACACCGATATGTAAGACACCAGACCACAGGCATGAATTAACTGAATGTTGGTGTTTTTTCCCCTATTTTGCAGAATTCTCCTCATGACATCACAAACTTTGATCCAGAATTCACAGGCGAGACTGTTACGAACTCTGTGTGCTATACTGAAGATTCCATAGTCAACGCCATCGTGATGGAGGCTGATGATGCCTTCCTAGGTTTCTCCTATGCACCACCCTCAGATGACTCCTTTCTATGAGACTCGCTGTGAGTCCCTGCCCCAGAGTTCTGTGAAATTGCCTTAACTCCGTGTTCTTCCATCATGGTCCTGTTGATCCACAGGGTATGCAGGCTTTTGTTCCAACCCAGTAGAGCTTGTCGATTAGTTTAATCATGTGTGTTAGTGCTGGGCTGGAAGGAAGGCCTGCCCACCCTGCTGGTCTCCAGGATCAGGACTGAAGAACAGTGCCTTAACCTGTCCAGATTCTTTTGAATAAAAGGGAACTCCTACTGTGGATGAACCCGTAAAGCGAGCAGAAGTTGTGATCAGACAGCACTTATGAATATGGTTTGGGCTGCAGTGTGTCAAGAAATCTTTATTTTTACCTAATTATATTTATATAACAATATATTTTAAAGAAATGTAGGCCATCTTTCTTGACACGTATTGTTTGTTGGCTTATGTTGATCCACAAAAAAGGGGTGTCAATGTTGGTCCTTTTGTTTGAAGAAAAGATACACATTCAGTGTCTTTTCAGGATGGGATGGGTAAAACTAATCCCCCAAATAAAATCCATGATATCAAATGTATAGTTTTGAGGCTATACAGTGTTTTTTTTACATTTACATTGTTTACAAACTTATTTTGTGTTCTAACGGGTACAACAGGTGAACTAAGCTCATGAGGCATTCGTGAGTTATATTCTTCAATAATCAATGGGTATATACATTGAGTGGACAAAGCATTAGGAACATCTGCTCTTTCCATTACAAACTGACCAGGTGAATCAAGTTGAAAGCTATGATCTCTTATTGAGGTCACTTGTTAAAATCCACTTCAATCAGTGTAGAGGAAGGGGAGGAGACCGGTTAAAAATGATTTTTGGGCCTCGAGACAATTGAGACATGGATTGTGTGCCATTCAGAGGGTGAATTGGCAAGACAAAATATTTAAGTGCCTTTGAACGGGGTATGGTAGTAGGTGCCAGGCGGACCGGTTTGAGTGTGTCAAGAACTACAACGCTACTGGGTTTTTCACGCTCAACTGTTTTCCGTGTGTATCAAGACTGGTCCACCACCCAAAGGACATCCAGACAACTTTACACGACTGTGGGAAGTGTTGGAGTCAACGTGGGCCAGCATCCCTGTGGAACACTTTTGACAACTTGTAGTGTCCATGCCTTGATGAATTGAGGCTGTTCTGAGGGGAAAAGGTGGTGCAAATCAGTATTAGGAAGGTGTTCTTAATGTTTTGTACACTCAGTGTATATACCCATTGATTATAACTCACGAATGCCTCATGAACTTAGTTCACCTGTTGTACCCGTTAGAACCCAAAATAAGTATGGAGCAACTAAGGATTCTAGCTTTAAAAGTGTAAGTGAGGAATGAAACAACTTCCTCAATCATTTCTGTTCCACTTTAAAAACAGACCTTAATGAAATGACAGTGAACATATTATATTCTCTCAGAAGAACAGCTGAAAGGAATTGTGTTTTGTATCTTCTCTCTTTAAAAGATGGCTTATCTTAGTTCATTTTTTTTCTCAATGGGGGAATACTTGAGAGGTCACTGAATAGAGTCTTGTGTTGACAGAGGTCATTTCAGTTCATATTTTGATGAAGTTCATCGACCTTTTCTGTGATGGCTCCATCCATGACTTTACCTTGCAAACAGATGCTGAGCCATCTGATTGCTTTCTAGCTATGTTGGTTGCTTGCCTGTTTGTATTATAGCTTACATCTCTTAATATTGCTTTAATTGACACTGATATTACTCAAATCCTCAACCACCACCATTTTGGGTTTTCACACAATTTCTAGGTAGTGAGTGTGGTCAACAGTCCTCATTGTTCAATATAATGATTTAATGAGAAGTCCTGTACACAAAATAAGAATGAAACAACTATGTAGTGTGTTTTAGGATGTACAGTGTATTCAGACGCCTTGACTTTTTCCACATTTTGTTACGTTACAGCCTTATTCTAAAATTGATTAAATAAAAAATACCCAATAATAGCAAAGCGAAAAGTTGTTTTAATTTTTTTTTTTTTTTACATTTTTGCAAATGTATTAAAAATAAATAAAGAGAAGTATTCTGACCCTTTGCTATGAGACTCAAAATTGAGCTTAGGTACATCCTGTTTCCATTCATCATCCTTGAGCTGTTTCTACATTGGAGTCCACGTGTGGTAAATTAAATTGTTTGGACATGATTTGAAAAGGCACACACCTGTCTATATAAGGTCCCACAGTTGACAGTGCTTGTCAGTAGAAACCAAGCCGTGAGGTTAATGGAATTGTCCACAGAGCTCTGAGACGGTTGTATCGAGGCACAGATCTGGGGAAGGCTACCAAAACATGTCTGCAGCATTGAAGGTCCCCAAGAACACAGTGGCCTCCATCATTCTTAAATGGAAGAAGTTTGGAACCAAGACTCTTCCTAGAACTGGCTGCCCAGTCAAACTGAGCAATCAGGGGAGAAGGGCCTTGGTCAGGGAGGTGACCAAGAACCCGATGTTCACTCAGAAAGAGTTTTAATCCATTTTAGAATAAGGCTGTAATGTAACAGAATGTGGAAAAAGTCAATGGGTCTGAATACTTTCTGAATGCACTGTATATGGAGATGGGTGACTTGGCTGGTTGTCTTGTCTGTACTTTACAGACGCGCGCAGTTCTTATGTTCAGGTGGCCGACGGCTGCGACTGTCAGGTGCAGGTCCCGTGCTAGCTACTGAGGTCTCTGTGGCTGAAAGCTGTAGGTAACTAGCTTAGCTAGTTTGTCAGTAACAGAAAATTGAAAATGATTTCCTATTGAAAGAGTCTGTTTTGTCTTTAGACATTAGTGGAGCTCTTCAACTTGCTGAAGACTGCAAACCATTCAACGTAAGTTTAGTGGTAGGCTAGCCATCAAGAGCTTTCAATGAGCTGTCAGTGTAGCTACTGGGATTGTGTCATGTGGTCCAGAGGGGGTAACCTAGGCAACCCTGTATCCACAGGATTGTGGTGACGTGAGAAGCAGACCTTCATAGATGACAGGAAGCTCTTATGATAAATAACTGATGGTTATATCTGTCCAATTTGATTTAGCTATATATTATAAAGTCAACTAATATCACCCAAATTCATATTCCCTTCAGATCCCTAGCAGAGTGAGGCTGTGTATCTGTTCTGTATCAGTGTGAACCCTTCTGACCTAATGGAACTGGATCCTAGATTTGGGTGACTGTGCTCTGTGACCCCTCAAAGCTACGGCACTATCTCAGTCAGTAAGTCCAAAACATCTCCTATTCAAATCTTGAATTTGGAACATATCCGAATTGACGTTTTGTGTCACTCCCCATGAGATTTGTTGTCTCTCCCTCGTAGAGAAAATACACAGTCAGGCGAATGTGATCCTGAAGTTTACACGCCTCCCTCCGTTCCCTGAGGACACCCTGGATCTGAGTTTCCCCGTGGTTCCATGTGCTGGGAGGTGAGAATGACGCCACTAATTGGCTCTGTCCCTGAATGATATCTGATGAAGTAGCCTCACATGCCATGCTTACATGTAGCTGTTGTTTAAATACAATACGGTTTTGAAACCGACAAGCATCTGGTAGAGCTTATCCCATGTCTGTCACCCTGTTTCTCAGAGGTAGGTTCACATTCTGGTAAATGTATCATAATGGTAATTTTGCCCAAACATTTTGTAATGTGCACGTACAGCCCAGTACATCACTGGGGCCAAGCTTCCTGCCATCCAGGACCTATATACCAGGCGGTGTCAAAGGAAAGCCCCAAAGTTGACATTGACCCCCCCCCCCCCCCCCCTTGTTTTTACACTGCTGCTACTCACTGTTTATCTATGCAGTCACTTTACCTTTACCTACATGTACAAATGACCTTGACTAACCTGTACCTCTGCACATTGACTTGGTACCGGTACCCCCTGTATATAGCATCTTTATTGTTCTACTTTTTTGTTGACACTTTCGTTTATTTATTCAATATTTTCTTAACTCCATTATTGGTTAAGGTCTTGTAAGTAAGTATTTCACTGTAAGGTCTAACCTTGTTGTATTCGGCACATGTGACAAATAACATTTGATTTGTATTGCAATTCATGATTTTCTTTTCAATAGATGTGACTTCGATTATCTCCTTAGAAAATGTTACTAAGACATTCATGAATATTCACTTCCTTTTTGAAAACAAACCATTTTGGAGCCCAACCCCAGTGGGCGAAGTGGTGAAAATAAACAGACGTTTGAGTAGCCAGCCATGCAGTAGTGCCCCTGGGTGAGAGATTAGGTGTTCCTGTCCCCTCCAATAACATTGTCCAGCCATTACCCCCGAGAGAGCAGTGATTCTCAGTGCCAGTATTTACATAGTCTTCTGGAGGAATTCAACACAACGAGCTCACATTACTAAACATATATGTTAATAAGTGTAAGAAACCGTCATTAGTTGAGTCGCACGATGCACACAGTGAGATCTTTGTTCTGAGGGCCTCGTTCCTGTGTTGTTCTTAGCAGAGACGTGTAGTTACCTTGCATGTTCCTCAAATAATCAGGTGACAGCAAGACAACCCCCCCTGAGTGTTATGGTTCCCACGCCTGTACACACTGGAATCAGAATGCACGGTAGTGAATGACAGAAAACAGAGGGGCACAGAGCATCACTGTCGTCAAAGCGACGTGCGCTTCAAATTAGAAAGCACGTTTTTTTTCTTGCATCTACACATAGCAATGCTTGTTCGCATTTGGTTTGATTTGGCCTTTAGGTTGATGACGTACAGCCTGGGCCTGGCTGTCTCGGGGTGAGACGGAGCAGGCACGGCCAACATCCATGCTGCAAGGACACCATGTCAGGTGCTGAGCCCTGCTTACTGTGTAGCCTGGGAGCCAGTCTTATTCAACTCTAGCTGATGTGTTGTCTTGTCAAAACAATGAAGAAACATTATGGCCCCACCTGTGATACACAACGTGTAGAGTGGATGCTGACAAACAGATGTCCTTTCCCATCCAGTTTCAGCACCCTGGCAGTCCACAGCCCCCTCAAACAAGACCCCCAGGACTGACAGTGTAGTGCTGGGAACAGCGGTTGGTCATTGTTGGCTTTCACTGTGTTCATTAATGTTCAATTTACATTATGATTTCAAATGTATTGGACTACATCACTTGATAAATGTGCCCCCAATGAGTGTCCCCTATTGTGTTGTCCGATGTGGTGATTCTGAAACAATGCCATTCCATGTGAGCAATTTGAAGCCTTTTATCTTATCACACATTGTCTTTGCCAGTGCGGAGTTCTACTGACAATGTATTCCGGACTGCAGAAATATCAAATCTCTGAGCCAACTGTGTATTTAGGCGTGTGCTTTATGTAGGAAAAACAGGAAGGGAAGACTATTTACTCTTTCCAGAGGAAGCAGTTAATTGCTCCCACAGGCTGCCGCCCAAACAAACCCAGCCGGAGAATAGACGAGATGCCTTCAGGTCCCCTCTACTTTGGCTTCAGCACCAATTCAGGATGGACAAGAAACGGTAGCGGTAAATATATGTACTTCAATGTTAAGGTTGTAGGTCAAAGTATTTTTACACAGGGTGGGGGGCTGCCCAGTTCTGGTCCAGGAAGGATACTATTCTGTTCTGAAGCACCCTTTGTATTAGCTACCAGCCATGCTGACCATTGTGTAGGACATGCACCCAGTCCCTGCCCAGCTGACTGAGGCCTTTCGGCCTGGTGATCCAGTGTCTGGAAAATACATATGCACACTATTAGATGCCCCCAAAATGCTCTGTGATGGACCCCATTTGGATTTATCTTTGGTAGTGCTGGGGGGCATGGTGTTCTCCTTCCCACACAGGTGATCCAGACAGATCTGAGCCTTGTAGCAGAGAAGATCCAAGGGTACCAATGTGGTAGCAGGTGTTCTCGTGTAACAGTTGGGCAGGGACTGTTAATGGGACAATTCATCTCATCCCTGGATTGAGGTAGGTTTTCCGAGCCATATGTCGCCCTAGTGCAGTTGTAAACAATATTTATAGTTTGGGAAATCTTTTCAGTGTTGTCAGATTGAAAAGTAATAGTAAAAATGTACCCCATTTCATCAGGGGCACAACAAAATAAAAAGCACATCACTATGATCTGAAAGCCCGTTCCCACTATTCGTTATTGTGCATTTACCGTTGATTTCACAGTAAATTCTGCTTTTCTTTCTGCCTGAAGATATCACAATTCAAACAAAATATAACTGCCGCAAATGTCCCAAGTGGTGCAGCGGTCTGAGACACCACTACAGTCCCTGGCTCGAATACAGGCTGCATCACATCCAGCCGTGATTAGGAGACCCATATGGCAGCACAAATATCGTCCGGGTTTGCAAATAATTGGTTCTTAACCGACTTGCCCAGTTCAAATAAAATTGTTTGACTCCCAGGATCTCCCTTGCTGTCTCTGAGGAGCAAGTTGTTGGATACAGAGAACACCATGTGAGGACACCCAGGACCAGAGCCACATCAGCTAAACTCAGATCATTTGTTGCCATATTTGTAGCAGTTCAAATCACCACTACCTTCACACAGCCCAGATAACTGACAGCACAAGAACAAACCCCTCCAGGACTGCACCAGTCGATCCCGAGGATCATTTCTACAGGGGCCCTCTAGTAATGGCTACAGCCAAGAGTATCCTGGCCATCAAAGTATTTGCTCTAGTTAGTCTGTGTGGCGAAGAGATGGGGACAGCCAGCTACATCAGAGTAGGACCAGAGCTAGGTAAACTTCCATTACATATGGTTCAGTGCTAAGATTATGGTTTATTCTGGGTAACAAGTAGCTTACAATAGAATGTCAAGGTAAAATTGTATTTAGTCCTTAAACAATATTTCAATGAAGCCAGAAGAACACAATGTACTATAAAAGTTTATTAACATGTATCATAATGAACAAGGCAGAATAAATAAATATCAGGGCAAAAAAATCATTTGACTTTATTTAGACATGGTCACATACCAGTTTCTTAATTGATAATCAACTGTAATTATTAAGACTAATGCCTAGATAAAGTTAAATTAAAGAGACTTGCTGGCAACAACTACTTTAACGTTCTACAATAGTTTATAATGCTGGTAATTCAGATTAATGGCTTTTCAGGAGGGTAAATCAGCAGAAGCGCGTCAGAAAAGGGATCACAATTCCAGTAAAATGGCTGAACAGGTCAAAGTGGACACCTCAAACCAGGAAGGAACTCACCATAAGACACTCATCTACTGCAGGTCCAACAAACCTACAAAATAATAAAAAAAATTAAGAAAACAAGTCTCAGTAAACATCATTTTTAGTCAGGGATTGCAGGTTCAGCTATTAAATGATCAATGATCATGCTGGTGGTTCAGTTAGTCACAGTCTCAACACCCCAATTTAGTCAGATGGGTAAACGGCAAAAGTGTGAAGTCATCACAACTCCAGTAGCAGAACAGACCCGAGGAAAACAGTTTATTAGTGATGTTTAGCCCTCAGACAAACTCACCATAGGGTTGAGATAGCTCTTCATACTCCACATACTGGGCCATCAATCTAGGATCTAAGAATAGTCTATTAGCATATCATTTGATTGTAATTAGGCAAAATATTCAAGAGATTATACTGATAGTTCAGTTCATCACATTGTCAGCACCCCAATTAAGTCTGATGGGTAAACGGCAAAATGTAGAACTCATCACAACTCCAGTTGCATGCACTTTCGCCAAAAGACGTACACATCAGGTTTGGCCCTCAGGAGGAAACTCACCACGGGGCACGATTTACTTCTTCAGAGTCTCCAGTCCACATGCTAGCCAATCAAATCTAGGAAAGAACACATGTTCAAATTAATATCATTTGATAGATGTAATGTAAAATATGTCCGAATACACTGGTAGTTCAGTTCATCACATTCTCAGCACCCCAATTAAGTCTGATGGGTAAACGGCAAAAATGAGAACTCATCACAACTCCAGTATCAACATTATCCAAAGGGAAAACAGATTTCAAACAGCCAACTCAATTGGGCTAGTTGGTTAATGTCAGTGGAGAAAAGGTATAGGCCAAGGGTCAGCAACAGGCAGCACCCCAAAAATGTACAGCACAAATTACTGGGAATTCAGATAAAAATGCATTCAATTTAGGAAATCTGAGTCTCCCCAAAAATAAAAATATGATCATGTCTCAATGTAATCAAGGTATACATTTTTATTTTTCAAATACAATGTGCTTCATTGTCAATTTGTAGTACACAAAATTATATTCCTGCCCTCCCCCGACACAATAAATAGGCCCACGGCAGAGTACAGTTGCCTGCCCCTGGGTTAGGCCTAACTCACCAAAAGACTAGATGATCCTCCTACAGCATCTTCAGCACCCTGCCAGTCCATCAAGTCTGTGGGAGAAAAACTAATTGTTATCCTCTCCAATTGAAAGATGGTGGTTTGGAAATTGTATTATCTCCTTAAAATAATGCTGATGGTTCAGTTAGTCACAGTCTCAACACCCCAATTTAGTCAGATGGGTAAACGGCAAAGTGTGAAGTCATCACAGTACCAGCAAAACAGCCGACTAGCAGAGCACAGCTTATAGTTAGGAATGGACTCACCTCGGTACCACAGTAATGCATCCAGCACCATCGATCCCTGAAAGACAACCTGTGAGGGGAGGGGGGGGACAATTAACTTTGCATCAAGAATAGTCAATCAGATCTACGACAGTATGGTCAGTGATAATACTGGTGGTTCAGTTAGTCACAATCTCAGCAATCTAATTTAGTCAGATGGGTAAACGGCAAAAATGAGAACTCATCACAACTTCAGTACTATCGGACCAGAGATGTCTTTTAAATCTTGGATCAAAATTGAACAACTCACCTTGAGTGCAACAAATAAGCCCGTATGCATGTCTGGAACCATTAATCCCCATCCAACTACAAGAAACAAAAACACATGTATGTAGAATACATCAAATCAGCTTACACAGCTGGTGGGTTTGCCAAATTAAGGTTAAATTATTTCTGAGATTCATATAGTCATGGTCTCAGCCACACCCCAATCTGGTCAGATGGAAAAAGAAAAATGACCACATTGGATCGTTAAGTGTAACGTGGGTGATCGAAAAGTGAGACCTTCTGCGTCATCAAAAATTCATCCCAAAAAATAGTACTGCCAAGTAATTGCCTTTTAGGACTGTGGAGCTATTGATTTCCATATTGCATGGATAAGCTGTACTGAAGGAATAGCCAATGCACTCAAGACTTCAATAAGACCGCCAATGAGTGATGAACTTCGGGTCATGGGGCACATGACAGCTCGGGAGCCCAGTGCACACACTACAGCCTCTGCTATGAAGGTTCAACAGCAGGTCACGACTTTTACCAAGACCTTTACTCCTTTGAAGGGCCAAAGTCGTGAATCCCAAAGAAGTCATTGTGAAGACAATTCCCAGACCACCGCGGCCTATGACCCGTTAACCCTCGTCAGAGTCGGTGGACAGCAACGTTACTAACAGGCGCCAAAATGCCAAAGGGACCATTTATCACCGGATCTGGGACAAGCAGCTGCCAGTATGATTTATTACAATACTGTGGGGACGTTTATGCCCAAATAGCCTAACACCGTTTGTCGAGTCATGACTTTCTTTGACCATGTGAAGTTATGGATCCATTCTATTCACATGACCAGACATGTTGGTAGTAGGCTCCCAAACGGCAACTTGGGTAAGTTTTCAATAACTAATTGCTTGATTTACCACCAGCCCACATGCACCGACACATTACTGCAGAACGTTAGCTGGGTGTGGTATGCGCCAATTTTGAGCATAAACGTGGGGAGATCAGTGGTTAAATACCTAGCTATGAGTACTAGTTAATGATAATAAAAATTACAATGAGATATGCCGTTCGACAGCCAGTATTCATACTTTAACAGTATGTTTTGCCTGGCCTAGCTACATTGAGGGGCCTGCAAACTCTTGCGGTCAATGAACACGTGGTCAGCGGCATGCATTGGATGTGTGGCCCTCGAGCACTGGGAGCCAGGCAGAATCGGTTCGTTTAACTAACAGCTACTAACCATGATAAGCATACAACCATACAAATTGTATTTAACAAATTATTTTGAAACCATTAAGGGCTGAAAAATCTGAATTTCTACGCCGCTAACATTGCACTGAAGTTCAAGCTAGCTAACAGGACTAACCTAAGCCAGCGTTTAAAAAAATAAATCGCACTAGTTAAAACACCGATTTGCATTATTATTAAATAAAGCCGACTAGCTAATGTTATTAGCTACCTACCGGTTGAATAAACGGGGATTTCAACAAGTATTTGTCATAAAAGTAATCTTGGTGAGAGCGCACGTAGACTCCATGCGTCCTCCTCCGTTCTTCTTCCAGAGAGAGAGAGAAAAGGACTTCCAGTTTGTCTTTATTGACATGCGCAGTCTGAGCTTACGTCACACAGGCACTAAACCTTGGGACTTCCCATGTCTGACGTTTCCCGGTTGAAATTGAACGGGTTTAGATTTAGGAAAAGTAGAAAGTAAGGTTAGGGTTACGGTATGGACGCCCCAAGGATCCCAGATAGTAACCCTACCAAAATCACACTACACCAAAGATTGTCTATTATAGTGACATAGTTATAGTTAAGTGACCGGCGAGATCAGGTGGGACCAATGAAAGGGCAGATAGGTGTGTGACCAACAGAATAGGACTCATCTTTGTATCTGTGCCATCATAGCGTCTGTGACAGCATGGGCAGTGACATTTACACTATCTCCATTTTCTTCTTCTTCATTGGCTGATTGCTCCCAACTCATAGCAATCCCCACCCAGTTGACTACTTTAAAATGGTGGAAGCCCTCAATGGCAATGTCCATGCTAAAACTGGTTATATCCGTGATGAGTCCTCAATTTATCTCTAAGACAACAGACATAACTCCAATACCTGCGTCCACTTATATCAGTGCATTCATAACAACCTAACCATTTCCAAACTTCTATTCCATCAAATAATTCTCACATAGCAAATGACCAATGAAATGTTTTGTTGAATCATTTTGACGCTCAGTGACTTCCAGAAATTCCTCACTTCGTGAACAGATTTGGGTAGAGTAAAACCCATCACTTAGCCTCTTCCTCTCTGAATACACCCAGTTTCATCAAGAGAGACAGTTTTTTTAGTTATTCTTTTCAATTATTAGGCTAAGTCTCCAATTTGCACATTTCAACAATGTAACGGTGTCTGAAGACATAAAAGTGGACTTTCTAAATTGATCTCGGTCAATTCGATTTCAACTTCATAATGCCCGAATTATCTCAAAAGTGGCCTATAGTCACACTATAAAACACACTATTGTATTATGAATAGGCTTAATGCCAATAAAGATACATTCCATGTATGTGCCTTGCATAATTATGGCCATGACATGAAAAAAAAATGTTTTATGAGGAGTGTGTTTTGGTTGCAAAATTGTGCATTTGTGTAAAATACATAACAGGTCTAATAAAAACCACCAAAGCATGATTATCAAGAAGCTTTCTAAGACATAACTATTATGTAAAGTATATTTAACTACACTGAACAAAAATATAAATGCAAAATGCAACAGTTTCAAAGTCAATTTAAATAAGTTCATTTGGCCTTAATCTATGGATTTCACATGACTAGGCAGGGGAGCAGCCATGGGTGGGCCTTGGAGGGCATAGGCCCACCCACTTGGCAGCCAGGCCCACCTACTTGGGACGATCCCGCAGGTGAAGAAGCCGGATGTGGAGGTCCTGGGCTGGCGTGATTACACGTGGTCTGCGGTTGTGAGGCCGGTTTGACGTACTGACAAATTCTCGAAAACGATGTTGGCGGCAGCTTATGGCAGATAAATTAACATTCAGTTATTTGGCAACAACTCTGGTGGACAAAACTGCACATTTTAGAGTGGCCTTTTATTGTCCTCAGTACAAGGTGCACCTGTGTAATGATCATGCTGTTTAATCAGCTTCTTGATATGCCACACATATCAGGTGGTTTGATTAATTTGGCAAAGGAGAAATGCTCATTAACAGGGATGTAAACAAATGTGTGCACAAAATTTAAGATTTTTGTGTGTATGTGCCACGACTCCTACCGAAGGTGGCTCCCCTTCCTGTTCGGGTGGCGCTCGGCGGTCATCGTCACTGGCCTACTAGCTGCCACGGATCCTTTTCCCCCTTTCTGTTCATTGGTTTCACCTGTTTTGTGTGTAGGCTGATTAGTCGGGCTATGTAAACCAGTAGGCCCGCCTGCTCTTTGTGCGGGATTGTTTGTGTTGCTTGTGTGCACGTTGGAGGTTAACGTGGTTGCCGAGCGTGGGTTTTTCTCTGGACTGTTTTAGTCCCCGTGTTTGGGGCATTTGTTTTGTGTGCGCCCTGTGTTTCGTGGGGTGGCTGATGTTCGCCGTCTGTGCATTAAATAGCACTACCCTGAACTCTCTGCTTCCTGCGCCTAACTTCGCACCCACTACACCCAGATCGTTACAGTATGGAACATTTCTGAGATGTTTTAATTCAACTCTTGAAACATGGGACCAACACTTTACATGTGGCGTTTCAATTTTTTTTTCCTCCAGTGTAATATATTTATCTGAGTCAGCACATGCATGCAAAAAAAAGTCATATTGCCAAAGAATGTTTGCTCATAATTCCTTTTTAGGCAAATAATAAAATGGAATCCCTCTTGATTGTTAAAAGATATAGCTTGTCTTCAATGAGATAACATGTTTATTCACTTACAACTAATACATCTCAGTAAACGTATTTACAACCTACGGAGTGGGAGACATGTCATTCTTTTTATTTCTCAAGCCATTATCAACAAACACATAAACAACCATTCCCGTAAGAAAGAAGGGGAGATGAAGAGGCTCCTACCATTGTTGAGATTCTGACAGACCACTTCACATGACAGATGTTAAGTTATTCACACATGCATTTAGTGCAAATGTTTTAACTGAAAGTGCATAGCCAACAAGTCAAGCCCGAAAGATCATTACCCAACACATGGAATTTAAAATAAAAGTATACACGGTAATACCTCCAACAAGTACATAACTGTAGAAAACAGAGCAGAGCAAGGCCAAAATAACAACAGAGAAACACTATTTAGGCTTTCTCAAATGTTATATACATACATCCCATAATATATTAATTTACAATGTGTTTCCTACAATTGAAAGAGTTGACTGTCTCGTGACTGCTCCCTTTACATGATATGAAACGTCAAAAGCAGATACTTCAATTGTTTGATGAATAAAAATGATAATGTCAGGCGACGAACCACGGTCTGCTATTCATTTCAAAAGTCCTCATGGGTGGATTCTGCTGAAAGAGTCTTCATAATTAATGGTCGTCTGAATGAGAAGTTCCTTATGCAATGGAAAGATTTATGTCCTTGAGGTTGACGATGATTCACCTCGATTTTCTGTCTGTTTTGAATTGTTCAGAAACTGACCGCTGGCTCCGACGTATAACCTGGATCGCATCGGCCACTTCTGTTGAGATAAAAAGAGAACAACACATCCTCTAGTGAGTGCAGTTGACTAATTTCAATGCACCTGAAATGAGAAATTGTGTAAGATATTGCTTTAAATATTTAATTGAACATCATTTATGGTGCAAATTGGTGCTTTCAATAACCAATAATAACAATTCCGCTCTATATCATTTAATTAATAATTCATCATACGATGAAGCCTATTCGTGTTAAAGATCTGTGTGATATAAAAAGTGGTGCATTATTAAATGCATTTTATGCCTGCATGATTGACCATCTCATGTTCATGATTAGGGTATCATCACATATGCCTTAGACCAGAGTTATCTTATGCTCGATTTTAATGTTAATTTAATGTAAATTATGATTATTGTTGTTATTATTAGCCTACTATTTTTATAATATCATGATTTTTTATTCCATTATGTGGTATATCGAATAGAGCTGAAAATACAATTATCGCACCACAACACAATTATTACACACAGAAACACTTTGTCAGGTTAGTTTCAAATGTCATTTCGAAATCAATTAAAAATCTAAATGTAATGGCCGGGTCTACTTACTTTCACAGGGTGCAGGTAACCATCACCTTTCAGCGAGCGTAAGGCCTCTGTTTGTCTAGTGCTATCTCCCTCATCCATCCCTTCCTCTTGCAAGGTCTGAGTCAGATGGGCAATGTACGTGGTGGCCAAAATCAACACGTCGAGCTTGGACAGTTTGGTGTCCGGTGGCACCGACGGCAGAGTCCTCTGTAACTCCAGGAACGCGCTTCTCAGGGTCTGCACTCGACTCCTCTCCCGCGCTGCGTTGGTTGCTGCCGGCCGTCCTCTGCCACAGAGCCCACCGGCCTGGACCACCCTGGAGAGCTGCAGGGCCTCTGGACGCCGACTGTCGGTGGTCAGCATGTCAGGACTGGGGCTGGGGCTAGATGTGGGACTCTCATCCATAACTGTCACTGGGCCATTTCCACTATCCATGCGGATCGTCTGTCTTCCAACCATAGGGAGCACGTATTAACCTGACGGGTAACAAATGTCTTGTTGATGAATGTACATTTCCAGATGTCTAATTCCTAAACAAACTGAAAACACCAAGATTGAAAGAAAACAAGTTATCTGTATTTAATTTTTTTGAATAAATCTTAGATTTGCCTACAAAAAAATATAACGTTAATGTAGGCCTATTCACCAGTAGATTAGTGTGCGTAAATGCATTATATCTGTAACAGGCCACGTAGGTTGCTGAAAATAAATAAAGGCATACAAAATCTTCATCCTTGCCTTGAAATGTGTTTGCATTTTGAACTTGTGTATGACTAAACATTCCATTAAATATTCATGTGTTTAGAAAAAGATTAGTGGAACGTCTGTATTGAAACAAATTATGTATCCAATTGTGCCTATTGGTCAATTTACATTACACATATAAAGCATTCATTAGGCTACATTTTCACTATCAACATGGCATAACAACATTGCAAAATGATTGTGATGAATTTGTATCATCGCATTTAATTGTTCCTTCATTATTGCAATAAAACGGAAAAAATAATCATATTGAGGCCAACGTGTGCTTAACCTAAGAAGGCTGCGTTCCCAAGTTCAATTTGACATAAGAATGCGAATTTTATCATAAATAGCACTATTACAGTATATGTGGCAATTTAATCATTATTTGGTGTGATGCAGACTAATGTAAATCGTTACCAATTATTGTGCATGTTCCATCATTGGCCTAGTTTCACAGCGTAACTTAATATGTTTACATAACCGACTCTGCTTGATGATGATGCTGATATCAAGAAATCAAAACACCCTCTGAAACAAAATAATATTACTTTGAAGGTATTCCAAGCCATGACGTCAATGAAAATATGGAGAGCTTACCTTCAAATGTACCCAACAGCTTTGTCTTGAGTAACGACATCAAGGCAATGCGAAGAGAATCTATAGTGCACCACAGACTCCACTGCTGCTCCAATACGAGATGGAGAAAAGTTGTCGTGCCGCTCCAAGTCCGGATAATCTTTATAAAGAGGCGCGGTCGTGGAAGAAGGTGCGCAGTGGGGATGTCCACGTACGTAGCGCTCACCTGAGGAGCCTCTAATTTATTGCATACACAAAGAGCTGACAACTTTTTCACTCCAGAGTAATTAATCACAAGCCCTTAAGACTCCCTGCCAGTGGGAGAGACTTACTGCTCTTTTCCCTTTCGCAACATGTTTCTGTCGAAGGGGAGAGTGGAGAGACCTCTTTTCAACGCCGGAGACGTTTTTCTTCTAGCAAACTAATTTTGGGGGACGGTACTTCTCCCAAAACCATGTATTTTTGTCATAGCCTTTGGTCACATCAATAAAGAGGGGACATCTGTGTTATTAACATCATATGGGTAATGAACTGATTATATGCCTTAGCCTACCTGCCTTCCTACCCAAGTGCTCTGTCATTGCTTCCCACTAGGCTACAAGAGGCCTATATCAGGTACCTGCCCAAATAAACAGTCCCTAATATTTTGGTACTAATACTTGCTGCAGACTCAAATGGTTGCAACAGACCATGATGACAAGAAGACTAGGGTTAAGGTGATATGCAAAATTGACTAATTTCCAGGGTGCCTTGAGTTGCAGGTCACGAAATAGTATAATTTCCATTAAATAGCTAATAAATAAACTCTAAACAGTGCAATCAACAGGCATGTATGGGGAAATATTTGCGAGACTCATAAATTAATCACTCTGATTTCCAGGGTCAGAAAACGGAGATGTCGGCAAATTAATTAATGGAATTATTCATAACATGCATATCCTCAGACTGTTCTTAATAAAAAATGTTTTTGTAAGGATGGAGTAACAGTATTGCTCCGGGCCACTAATTATGAGGTAAAGCAAAGAGGGTTAAGTAAGCTTCGTTCCTTAATTACCCCACATCTTTCAGGGGTTACTCCGACATGTCTTTAAAAACACATTCAGACGCTCGGGGGTGAATTTAGACAGGGGATAACCAAAGCAATTTTACTCCTCTCTCAGCGAGTATTATTTCCACATTATGAGGGAGTGACTGCAAGGAGTGACATTAGGCTATCACGCTTTTTTGTCAAATAATATGATGCTCTGCAATGACTATTTTGTTTTAAAAAAAACAAAAAAAGAAGAAGGTTCTTGTTCCAATTAAAACCTTCACCATTTATTCTACAATAATAATTTATGACAATGCTGGGCAATTAAGTGCATATCTGACATCATTATGCACCGTCGGTGTCCCCCAAAACATGTCATTAATACAGCAGGGGGAAAAAGACAAACTACACTATCAAGGACACAGATAGCGGTTATACTCAAATGATTCTTTTTTAAAGTTTTTTAATTTGTATAAAACACAAATTCAGATTGGATTTGCGGTGTGGACTTATTTGACATAGAGTTCTGGGATATAACTTCCAAATTGGTGAAAATGGTATTTGTAAAAATCCAACAAAGCCATTTGTATGAAGTGAGTTGTACTTCCCAGCATGGACACACCCAAACGGCATTCAGTCATTTCATAAATAAACACATCAGATCTTACACTCTAAAATCCAGGTATTGTAAAATTCTTATCAAGTCCACTCAGGTACACAAAACAAACATCAAACAGGCAAAGGCTAAAAAAACATAGATATAATATCAGACACTGTTTTTATAGGGCAGCTATTGTTCTGTCATAATATTTTAAGAAGACTTCAAAGGTAGTACATATATTATGACCATAAAGTGCCTCTACTGCAGTCCATCAGTCCCTGACAGTGACAGACCATAGTGTAGACTCTTTCGTATTGAGTGTGTCAGGGGTCAGGTCCACCCCTGATGTGTGGTGATAGCAGTGGGAGGTTATGTGCAGTGCTTGACTTGGACTGGAATGGGTGCCGGTAATCATTTTGGGTCCCGGGAACTGTTTATATTTAGTTGCAGAAGTTCCACAATAGTTTCTAGTTAATATTCTATAAGAGATGCAGGAGCTCAATCAGTAGAACATTTTAGGTGCTGGTACTCAGCTCTAGTGAGCTCCTGCCCAAGTCAAGCACTGGCTATGTGTTATGTGTAAGGTAAAGTTTAGGCGTGAGAGGGTCACCAGAGTGTATATTATGGGTGTGTGTGTGTGTGAGAGGGTCACCAGAGTGTATGTTAGAGGGTCACCAGAGTGTATATTATGTGTGTGTGTGTGTTAGAGGGTCACCAGAGTGTATGTGAGAGGGTCACCAGAGTGTATATTATGTGTGTGTGTGTGTTAGAGGGTCACCAGAGTGTATGTGAGAGGGTCACCAGAGTGTATATTATGTGTGTGTGTGTGTTAGAGGGTCACCAGAGTGTATTTTATGTGTGTGTGTGTGTGTGTGTTAGAGGGTCACCAGAGTGTATATTATGTGTGTGTGTGTGTGTGTTAGAGGGTCACCAGAGTGTATGTGAGAGGGTCACCAGAGTGTATATTATGTGTCTGTGTGTGTGTGTTAGAGGGTCACCAGAGTGTATGTGAGAGGGTCACCAGAGTGTATATTATGTGTGTGTGCGTGTGTGTTAGAGGGTCACCAGAGTGTATGTGAGAGGGTCACCAGAGTGTATATTATGTGTGTGTGTGTGTTAGAGGGTCACCAGAGTGTATGTGAGAGGGTCACCAGAGTGTATATTATGTGTGCGTGTGTGTTAGAGGGTCACCAGAGTGTATATTATGTGTGCGTGTGTGTTAGAGGGTCAACCGGGGTGTATGTGAGAGGGTCACCAGAGTGAATGTGTGTTAGCAGAGCTGGCATGTCCGTCTTACAGGCCGCAGACATTAGCATTGTCGGCCACATCACTAAGCAGCCCCGCACTCACTGGGATCTTCACGTTCCGTGGCCTGGGAGAACAGAGAGAGAGAGCTGACTAGTAAGTGATCATCAGCCTCTTCATACTTCATATTTGAGTGGTATGAAAAAGTAGAAAGCAATATATGTAAATTGGCTATTAAAGAGGAAGCCCTGAATGAACTGTTCATATGATACTGATGGTCAACACCAGGCCGACAGCAGGGAAGGCAACTATTTATTTGCATGAAAAGAAAGAAGAGCATTTGACTAATTAATAGCAGGCCTTTCCTCAAGCATGTATATACAAATGGAAGGAAACAAGCAGTTAAGTTAAACGTCTTGATGTTAAAATCACTTACTTCAAGTAAGATACAATATACATTTGCCTCTAATTTTGGTCTGAATTAAAGAAGAAATTAATCAATGATCAGACATGGGTGGAAGAGCCACTGTATTCTAAATCTGTCATATTGAAAAGTCTAAAAACACTGAATGTTTCTTTTGTGTCCCATATGGATGTATTAAGACTGTCTGTAACAATACATGACCAAATAAAACATTTTGTATTGATTGTACTGGTGGTGACAGGCATTGATGATATCTTGTTGTGAAAACCTTTGCTGCTGCACTGAGTGATAGGACTATAGATTGTTACGGCACCTCATTGCTGCGCTGTCCAGTTGTGAGTGTTCTGAGCGGACCTTCCTGCTGGGTCTCCCACACCCCGGAGGATTCCTCTTTCCCAGGACGTTGGCACAGTTATATTTGGATGAAGGATGGGGGCCCATGTGGAAGTCTGCTGCAACACAAACAAAGCGAGTCATACAAAGCAAGTCACACCTTTTCACAGTTCTAACGATACTTCGGACATACAGACAGCAGGACCAGAGTAGGGAGAGCGTAGTGCGCCTTGGAGCAATGTTTGTGAGGCTGTAACATGGGATATGAACGTTTCAAAAGTGCAAAGTGAGTGTCTCTTTTTAAATATTTTTTAGATATTTCTATATGTCTCTAGCAGAATGATGTAAAAATATACAACAGTACATTATCTTACCAGTAAAGGGATAGGTGATCTGGCCTGTCATGATTCTTTCATCTTTCAGTTTTTTCTTGGCGTCTTTCGATGCTTTCCAGTTAATCAGGAACTGCCTGGACAACTCATTAATTTCCTTCCCATCAAGTTCGTCTACAAAAACAACATTATCATCGTCTACAATTAAATTACGTCCTGTGTGTTATAGAGCTGATATATTTTCTGTAATTGTAGAGAATTACATAAAAGGCATTAGTTATTGAAAAATAATTTAATGAAAAATAATTTAATGTGAAATGCATAATGAAATTCCTATGATCATTAGGTGGATGTACACAACTATTTTCTCACTCAGGCTTCTGCACACAGTTATCAGCCTGTCTCTGTACTTGGGTTTGTGGCACACAGGATTTCCACTCAAATCCATTCGATGCAGCTGAGGCCATTGGCTGAACACCAACTCTATATCCTAAATAGAATACAAGAAAAATACAGAGAAACTTACGCTTTACATACTGTACTTACAAATGTAAAGGAGTCGGACACTATATTGCAGAGTCTCTGTAGTCTTTACATGACAAAGTGTGGGAAACAAAATTGCACTTTAACCTTTGAGGAAGTGAAAATGGAGCACTCTATAGTATCCATTTATAATGCGTCTACGGACTGTACTTTCCACAATGAATAAGATGTCATATAATTAACGTAATCAACAAACCACTCTCCAGTGGGAAAATCATACTATCAACTAAAACAATCTAATACATAATTCAAAGGTAGCACTGCCAAGAGAAAAATCCAAGGGAAAAGGTGTAAACAACACATCAGCAGTTAAAAAAAACAACATTTAAACAATTTTGTTGTGTGACTAACAAGTTTTCCCTGCGGGCTCCTTCCAAGGGCTCCTCTAGCGTGTTGCCTGTCCTGCAATGTGTGTTTATCTAAAGGCACATTAATCCAAGCCTGGAAATATGTATACTCTCTGGACGCGCTCTGATTGTTCATTGCCTTCCTGTCTCGGCCAAAGCGCTTCCACTTTTCCAGCCCGCGCTGCAATCAGTTCAGAGGGGACCCCTTTGGTGCGGCGCGCTCCCAGGCTTTGATAAATGATCGTGTCAGGGCTGTCACTCACAAGGGCCTTTGCGAGGAGTGGCTCAGCGCCAAATTGCATCCCCTGCGGGAGCGCGGAGACTAGAGCAGCCCGGACTGGACGAGCACTGCACGGCGCTAAACTGCTGGGCCCTGGTTTCTCACTGGATTTAATGATAGGCCAGTTAGGAACCTGTATTTGACCAGTGATTAAATTAGTCCGTCCTCTCTGGTCCTCTCTACCCCGTGCCGTGTGAACGGCCTCGGTAGATACCAGCCCATTTGTCACCCTGGCTGACTGCCTGTCATAATATCTTTTTAAAATCTATAATGATTCCTCGGGATTCTGACCACACTGGGTTGAAGGCGGGATTGATCCTTCATGGTGTTGTCTTTGCAGGATCAATAATGGCAGAGGGGTTGTATAAATTAAAGGAGATATCCACTAAATGTGAGAACATGAGAGCTCCCTCTGACACATGTACAGCAATTACCTGCAGAAGATTGCTCTGCTCAGTGGAATATCATTGTGTTGAGTGCCAATGTTACCCACGCTAACATTGTGCTTCAATGCTGTGTCCCAAAGTGATATTATAGCATGGATGAAGAGACATCCTTTTAAAAAGAATTCAACCATCCAGCCTTTCAGATCCATAGAGAGAAAAATGATTTTCCTCAGAAGTGGAGCCACAGGAACGCACAGCAGGTCGTTTTTCAAGGTCAACACATTGAACAGAAACCATATCTCTGCTTCAAATGAATCTCCCATCAACTTTAGTGGTGCTGCTGGGGAGGAGGTATCAAATGCTGTACTCACAGAGAAAGAGGAAAAATCAGCCTCCTAAGGAAGGGGAGAAACTTGCGCTTGTTTAAAGCTGTCAGCGAAGGCGGTCCTGGGGGACCAGGCCGCTGATTTGTTGAATAATTCTGACCTTGTGCGAGTCGCAGAGACTGTGAACCTTTGGCGGGATTTGCAGGATTTGGTTCTTTAGCACCCTGCTCTCCATATCATTTCACACATCACTTACAGAGAGCAGCGCTGCTATGTTCATGTTACCCTGATCTGCTTATAGTCAGCGTGTTGATTTGAATACATCACGGCACACATCGTTTCTGTGATGTGGTGGGGGTTCTTTTTCGATTGCACGGTACGCTCACAGTTTACATTTTTGTCACGTAGAGTAAGTAGTGACTGGTATTAGCTAACTCCATCAGTAGCGGTAGTTTTTTTTTTCATGAGGAAACGTAGGAGCTCTTACCTGCATGTCCTGTAGCTGGTTGTCTGCAGCAAAGAAATGTGTGAGTTTCTTTAGAATGGCAAGATCTCTGACATCATCTATGTTGTTCTTATTGATATTCAAGACACCTAGAGATTCCTGCAAAGATAAGTGAAACATTTGAAAAACTACTTGAATAATATTTACAACCAGTATATATTATTGTCCCTTGAGTACACCTGTAAAATGGTTCACCAGATTGCTTTGGTTCTATATTGGTTCTATTAAATACTGCTGTTGAAATGTGATATTCCTCTTAGTTTCAGTCCCTTTAACTAGAGGCGTTGATAAAAAGTGGGAGCTTTAACATTTGCACTGCAATTTCTTTAATTATCAAAATAAACAAAAACGTGAGATTTGCAGTTTGTTTACCCAGGGCCCGAGGAGTAAACAGCCATGGTTGATCTGTGAGACCAGAAAGTGCCACAGAGCTCTCTTTGACATCATCAAACCCAGTACAATACCACTTTTACAGGGACCACTGGCCTTATGGAAATCCGAGAGACCTTTGCCAGACAAGCACATAATGCAGGTCGTGAACATACAGTGGGGCAAAAAAGTATTTAGTCAGCCACCAATTGTGCAAGTTCTCCCACTTAAAAAGATGAGAGAGGCCTGTAACTTTCATCATAGGTACACTTCAACTATGACAGACAAAATGAGATTTTTTTTCCTCCACAAAATCACATTGTAGGATTTTTAATGAATTTATTTGGAAATTATGGTGGAAAATAAGTATTTGGTCAATAACAAAAGTTTATCTCAATACTTTGTTATATACCCTTTGTTGGCAATGACAGAGGTCAAACGTTTTCTGTAAGTCTTGACAAGGTTTTCACACACTGTTGCTGGTATTTTGGCCCATTCCTCCATGCAGATCTCCTCTAGAGCAGTGATGTTTTGGGGCTGTTGCTGGGAAACACGGACTTTCAACTCCCTCCAAAGATTTTCTATGGGGTTGAGATCTGGAAACTGGTTAGGCCACTCCAGGACCTTGAAATGCTTCTTACGAAGCCACTCCTTTGTTGCCCGGGCGGTGTGTTTGGGATCATTGTCATGCTGAAAGACCCAGCCACGTTTCATCTTCAATGCCCTTGTTGATGGAAGGAGGTTTTCACTCAAAATCTCACGATACATGGCCCCATTCATTCTTTCCTTTACACGGATCAGTCGTCCTGGTCCCTTTGCAGAAAAACAGCCCCAAAGCATGATGTTTCCACCCCCATGCTTCACAGTAGGTATGGTGTTCTTTGGATGCAACTCAGCATTCTTTGTCCTCCAAACACAACGAGTTGAGTTTTTACCAAAAAGTTATATTTTGTTTTCATCTGACCATATGACATTCTCCCAATCTTCTCCTGGATCATCCAAATGCTCTCTAGCAAACTTCAGACGGGCCTGGACATGTACTGGCTTAAGCAGGGGGACACGTCTGGCACTGCAGGATTTGAGTCCCTGGCGGCGTAGTGTGTTACTGATGGTAGGCTTTGTTACTTTGGTCCCAGCTCTCTGCAGGTCATTCACTAGGTCCCCCCGTGTGGTTCTGGGATTTTTGCTCACCGTTCTTGTGATCATTTTGACCCCACTGGGTGAGATCTTGCGTGTAGCCCCAGATCGAGGGAGATTATCAGTGGTCTTGTATGTCTTCCATTTCCTAATAATTGCTCCCACAGTTGATTTCTTCAAACCAAGCTGCTTACATATTGCAGATTCAGTCTTCCCAGCCTGGTGCAGGTCTACAATTTTGTTTCTGGTGTCCTTTGACAGCTCTTTGGTCTTGGCCATAGTGGAGTTTGGAGTGTGACTGTTTGAGGTTGTGGACAGGTGTCTTTTATACTGATAACAAGTTCAATCAGGTGCCATTAATACAGGTAACGAGTGGAGGACAGAGGAGCCTCTTAAAGAAGAAGTTACAGGTCTGTGAGAGCCTTGTTTGTAGATGACCAAATACTTATTTTCCACCATAATTTGCAAATTTAATTCATTAAAAATCCTACAATGTGATTTTCTGGATGTTTTTTTCTAATTTTGTCTGTCATAGTTGAAGTGTACCTATGATGAAAACTACAGGCCTGTCTCATCTTTTCAAGTGGGAGAACTTGTACAATTGGTGGCTGACTAAATACTTTTTTGCTCCACTGTATATGGTCTTATTGCTCAAGAGGGTGGAAATTATGAGGTTACCAATATAGAGCAACATGAGATTAATGGTGGAATCCTGGTGCATAACTTGCATTTCAGTTGTCAATTGTGGTGTGAAATGAGCTGAAACAACCTCCTTTACTATAGGATGTGGTTGGTGATGTAGTTGGTGTGTTAAGGCGTCTGCATACTAGGTTTGTCTTGCTCCTAGCAGAACTCGGCTAGGCAAAGCGAACGTCTGTGCCTCGCATACTCCCTTAAAAATCAATTTTCTTTAAAAAAAAGAAAAAAGTGCCAATATGACTTTTTGTCCCTCTTGAGATGGCCTAGCAACAACATACAGCTACACTTCCTCAAAATAGTCTGAATCGATCTAAGATTAATCAAGGAATCTGTCTTAGTCGTGCAATTTTTCATCTAAGATGTTCGGTGCAGTATTTCTCAAGTGAAAAAGTGTGCATGAAAACTAGTCATCTCTCGTTGAATGACAACCAACACGTCATTGAAGAATCGCTACTGTTGATTAATCACCAACGAAGGGGTGTAGACTTCGGCTACAGAACTTCGGCTTGCCTCAAGAAAAATTGTGTGCTTGAACAGCTGAAAAAACCCTGCCAAATAATGCCGAACACAAAAACGAACATAAATGTTACAAAATGTATTTAGAATATATGCGCACACTGTTTAGACTGGGAAGCATACAGTAAGCTTTAGTGTGTCTTACAGCGAGGGAGAGGAGAGTCCTGGGGTCAAAGAGCAGCTTCTCTCCACTGGGGAGTCTCTGGCCCTCCATGTGGAGCTCCTTCAGCTCCCCCAGCTCCTCTAACCCCTCCACCACCGTGATGCTGTTTCCCCCCAGGTACCTGATATGGCACAGAGAGAGACACACACACACACACACACAAACGTAAGAGATATACATGCATGCACGCCAAGACAAAAACATGGGCGAATGGAGAAACATGGACACATGCACACAGACAGTCAGAGACAGTTTTACCACAGACGTCATACATTTAAAGGGATACTTTGGGATTTTGTCAATTAAACACTTTATCTACTTCCCCAGAGATAGATGAACTTCTGGATTTTACCTCTTCGTCCAGTATCAATTTCACAAGCCAATGCTAAGTAGCGTAAGCGCAGTGCCTGGAAGTCTACAGGAACAGCTAGCATGTTAGCTGTTGCCATAGACTTCCAGTCATTGTGCTAACACTAGTTAGAAATTGTGCTAACGCTAGTTAGCAACTTCCTTCAAACTGCACGCAGCGACATAAAAATGGTATCATCAAGTTAATTTATCGCCAGGGAAGTAGATAACAGGCTTCATTGCCAAAATCTCTAAGTATCCATTTAAACTGGACAAGCTCCTACTCACAGTTTGGAGAGCTTCTGTAGGCCGGAGAGGTTATCTATGTGAGTGATGTTGTTGTTCTGCATGTATAGGTGAGTGAGGTTGGAGGCAAAACCCAGGTTGCAGATCTGGCTGATCTGATTGTCGTACAGGTAGAGGACTGTGAGATTTCTGCACATGGAGAGATCGTCCTGCAACAAACAAAGATAATATCCCTACTAGGGACGCACGATATATCGGTAAGCATATCGGAAACGGACGATATTAGCTAAAAATGCCAACATCGGCCCGATGTCTAGTTTAACGCTGATGTGCAAAACTGATGTCAAATCTGACGTGCATACCTATATAACGTAGGTAGATGACCTACATACCTATATAACGTAGGTAGATGACCTACATACCTATATAACGTAGGTAGATGACCTACATACCTATATAACGTAGGTAGATGACCTACATACCTATATAACGTAGGTACATGACCTACATACCCATATAACGTAGGTAGATGACGTAATGACTTGAAAATAAAGTAGAGCCGCACACTCTAAGAGCTCAGATGCAAAAATGTAATGTCCAAAGTTTCGACAGGCAAGCTATCTTCATCAGGGTAGCATCTGAGCTCTTAGAGTGTGCGGCTCTTCATTATTTCCAAGTTTTCCACTCCACTAGCCAGCACCTCACCTGAACAGGTGTGCATTTCATTTTCCTCTAGATGACGTAATGACACCACGAAAAATACACAGCGCTACACAGAACAAAAGCAGAAAAATACTAAGCGCACACTTCCAACAACTAAACAAGTTCAAGTTGAGCAGTCATTTGAAAGACTAAGAACATTTCAGCGAGACAACTCAAAGATTAAATCTATTAACGCCAACATAATGGAATTCATTGCACTTGACAATCAACCATTCTCTGTCGTGGATGATGTTGGCTTTCGCCGACTGGTCGAGCACTTCGAGCCCCGGTACACAATACCAAGTAGGCGCTATTTTTCAGATGTTGCCCTACCAGAGTTACACAGTATTGTTGAAACGCACATCTATGAGCTACTTGCTATGGGCGTCACTGCTATTAGCTTCACGACTGACATTTGGATCAGCGACGGCAGCCCCATGATCATGCTGAGTCTGCCAGCACAGTGGGTCAACGAGGATTTCGTACTGAGGAGAGCCATATTGCATGCTCAAGAATGTGCTGGTTCTCATACCGCTGCTGCCATTTCAACGGCATTTGAAAACATGTTTAAAACTTGGAAACATGAACACACTCCTAGCATCATTTGAACAACTGAGTCGAGAAATAAGCTAACCCTCTGTCATGGCACTGAAACGCCTGCTCAACAAAACTGCAGACAGACCGTGGGGTTAACTTTACAAAAGTACTCGAGGCTGTGAACAAGTGATTCGGTGGTATTCTCTCTGAGCCTCTTTACCGTGTCGCCACCATGCTCGATGCTAGGAACAAGGACCGCTACTTCGATGCAGACAAGAAACAGGGTTTACATGAAATGTGACAGACACAGCTGGACAAGATGGAAACGGACACAGTGACAGTGCGCACAGAGGAAGAGAGGCCACGGACAGACAGAGCTGAAACTTCACTGCTTGACATGTGTGATGAAATCCTGGTTGAGAATGAAACAACTGAACAAATGAACAACGAAACAGCACTTGTTTCGTTGAATAGGCCATCTATTCCTCAAGCAGACCATCTATTCCTCAAGCAGGCCATCTATTTAGCAGGCCATCTATTCCCCAAGCAGGCCATCTATTCCCCAAGCAGGCCATCTATTCCTCAAGGTGTCCATCTATTCCCCAAGCAGGCCATCTATTCCTCAAGCAGGCCATCTATTCCTCAAGCAGGCCATCTATTCCTCAAGCAGACCATCTATTCCCCAAGCAGGCCATCTATTCTCCAAGCAGGCCATCTATTCCTCAAGCAGGCCACCTATTCCTCAAGGTGTCCATCTATTCCCCAAGCAGGCCATCTATTCCTCAAGCAGGCCATCTATTCCTCAAGCAGGCCATCTATTCCCCAAGCAGGCCATCTATTCCTCAAGCAGGCCATCTATTCCTCAAGCAGGCCATCTAAACAAGACTTCCTTTTCCTCTATGCCTCATTTCCAGTGGTATGCAAACATGCCTCAGTTCCAGGGGTATGCAAACATGCCTCAGTTCCAGTGGTATGCACACATGCCTCAGTTCCAGTGGTATGCACACATGCCTCAGTTCCAGTGGTATGCACACACGCCTCAGTTCCAGTGGTATGCACACACGCCTCAGTTCCAGTGGTATGCAAACATGCCTCAGTTCCAGTGGTATGCAAACATGCCTCAGTTCCAGTGGTATGCACACATGCCTCAGTTCCAGTGGTATGCACACATGCCTCAGTTCCAGTGGTATGCACACACGCCTCAGTTCCAGTGGTATGCACACACGCCTCAGTTCCAGTGGTATGCACACATGCCTCAGTTCCAGTGGTATGCACACATGCCTCAGTTCCAGTGATATGCGCACACTTCTGTTGAGAGAGAAATACACGCACACACAGATCTGAATGTGACAGCAAGTCTTTTCTAAACTTGATCTCTGGGCATGAGCAAGTAAGTGAAATAAATAGGTTTTGATTAAGTTTGACTGGTAATGGGACATACGTAAATGCCAACAAAATTACTTTTTGGTCAGTGTGTGTGTGTGTGTGTGTGTGTGTGTGTGTGTGTGTGTGTTTCAACTATTTAATTGTCCTAGAATACATAAAAGGCCCCTAACAATGTTTATATTGGTTATCGGTATCGTTTTATTTGGCAAGGAAAATATTGGATATCGGTATCGGCCAAAAATATCATATCGGTGCATCCCTAATCCCTACCATTAGAAGCTAAAAGAGAGAAGCACAGAAACAAAACATAGCTAGCCTATATTAATTTAGGTAACTGTAGTATGTCTTGTGATATCATACATACAATGTCCTCTATGTTCCTGTTGGAGAAGTTCAGATGAGTGAGTTTCTTGAGGTACTTTGGGAGGGAGTAGCTTCTCTTGTTTTTGAAATGGTTGCTGGATTTGGCAATCAGATCCATGGTGAGGCGGACCATGATGGCTCGTTACAGACACTGCTTCAGAGTGGATCCTTCTCAGCTTCAGCAAAGCGCTCACAGAACAACCACCAGAAACATCTGAACAAGGGAAACACATGAACTAGCTGTAAAGAGACAAGTCAGAAGGAAAATACATGTTATTGGAGTTATGCCACAGAAAATGTCTGTCCTTTTCAAAAATATATATTACCTCAATGAAATATTTGTGATATTAGGTGCTCATTGAAGTAAAGTGGAATATATCTATGCCTAAATTAAACGGAATGTGTATAAAAGGAAGCTGATAGTATTTGTCAAAGTCAGTACCGGTAACTGCTGCTAAAAGCATTAGCTGGTCATTTTTATTCTCACAACTGACTTTACACCAGAAAGGATGAGAGGTGCAAAGGTGGGATGGGCACTCAATTTGTGGTAATTAGGTCCATCTATTCCCAAAGCAGGCCATCTATTTCTCAAGCAGGCCCTCTATTCCTTAAGCAGGCCATGTATTCCTCAAGGTGTCCATCTATTCCCCAAGCAGGCCATCTATTCCCAAAGCAGGCCATCTATTCCCCAAGCAGGCCCTCTATTCCTCAAGCAGGCCATATATTCCTCAAGCAGGCCATCTATTCCCCAAGCAGGCCATCTATTCCTCAAGGAGGGCATCTATTCCTCAAGCAGGCCGCCTATTCCGCAAGCAGGCCATCTATTCCCCAAGCAGGCCATCTATTCCTCAAGCAGGCCATCTATTCCTCAAGGTGTCCATCTATTCCTCAAGCAGGCCACCTATTCCCCAAGCAGGCCATCTATTCCGCAAGCAAGCCACCTATTCCTCAAGCAGGCCATCTATTCCCCAAGCAGGCCATCTATTCCCCAAGCAGGCCATCTGAACAAGACTTTATTCCTTTTCCTCTGCCTCAGTTCCAGTGGTATGAGCACACTTCTGTTGAGAGAGAAATACACGCACACACAGATCTGAATGTGACAGCAAGTCTTTTCTAAACTTGATCTCTGGGTATGAGGCTGAGTTGACATGGAGAGCCTCTGATTGATTGAGATAAGATCTCCACTGTGCAGCTGCAAGGTCAGTGAAGCCCTCGGGACTGGACGGACAGCAGTTAATCACGTTCAAAACAACTGACACAAGCAGCAGTTAACTTACAGGATAAACACAAAGCCACATACATGAATGCTCTGTAGCAACTAACGTTAGCTAACAAGCTAACTGTTACTACTACTGTTACTAGTACTGTAGATAACGGTAGACATAAACAACACACTAGCAAGGCAACTAACTTTAGCCTTTCAACAAAGCTGTCAGCGATAGCCAGCCAAAAAATAGGCTTTCAAAGTACATACAAATCTACCTACCACTGTAGTATATGCACGTGTCCTTGTAATTTGGCGATTAAATGCTAAAGATGTGGGGTGAGATGAGGTGAAAGTTTACACTCGTGTGTGGATATCCTTGTTGGGAATAGTTGCCATGGGAACAACACAGATGAGCGTGCAGAGAGAACTGCGCAGCTCATCTGCATACTTTCCTATGCAATAAATATATATTTTATGCAGATACTGTTAATTTCCTTTCTCTACTATATTGAAATAGTAACAGATTGCTTACAAGTACGCTAATTAACAACCACGGATTTATTTGAGTTTTTCGAGCATGAGCTGTTTACAAACTGTGTCTATGGTTTACACAAGCGTCAATCAAATTGTGCACCATGTGCAGTTGCAGTCAGAAAGATAGATTGCTATTGTGCTCATTACTAATTACTTGCAATGGTTGTCTGTATACACGCATGTAATTATTGTCAACGCTCTGTTATATTTAACTACAAAACTTTTTTTCCCCCCGATTATGACAGTTTTGTGAAAAATGACCAAAACACAGGCCGTTATTAATGTGAAAAAAAATGACCGTGCCCCAAAACTTGAGGATATAAATTAATTTCCTTTTTCTTATAGTACATTTCAGTTAAAAATGAACCCAAACGTAACTGGTTCTAGAACAAACATAGGAATTCACAAAGGAAGTGGTAGATGAATTACATGGCTTTGGCAGAAATTAATTGGCTGTGCAGTGCATTACATTATTGCTGCAGTCAGCATTCAGGTAAGAAAACAAAACACTTCCTTTAGATTGTTCATTTCTCTGTGAACCACAGTTTTTTTCCATTTGTATCTAGATCTTCCAAATTGTTATATATGCATCCAAAATATTTGTGAATTGGATTGCATTTCACACTTAATTACCTTTGGGCCAGACTTTTCTGGCTGAGTATATAAAAATAAATATTGGATAAATATAGAGAAAGCCAGAATCAAACAAGCTAAATTCCATTCAGCACTTTTCCTTTCTTCAGAAATAGCCAGTAAACAATTCCATTCAAACACCATTAATCATGTAGTATTTTATGTACCTTTCTGATGATCAGCTACTTGTGTGGTATTGACCTCTGAAATTAAAACTGTTTTGCCTTTTCAGTGGTGAAATGTAAAACATTTTATGTCCATGATCCACGATTATATGAGGTCAAAGGTTAAATAAAGATCAAAGAGTGTGGAAGATGTCAAACAGACAGAAAGGCAGACAGACATACACACATAAACAGTAAAACAGAGTGAATTTAGTAAAGATCTTGCAGCTACCCCTGAGGTCAGGCCTCTATTGCCTGCGGACTTGTACATGAGGTAACCCGACACCATGTTTATCAGTTTCTCCAACTTTCTGGGCTGAATGCTGTCCCACTTCTCCCCTTCTCTCCAGCCAAGATCACATTGCTCCCAGTAATAATGTGTATAACGCGCCAAGCAGGCCGGGGCCACAGTGCGATTGGCTCAGTGAGTCTCAGCAGTGACCCGTGTATTGTTATATAATGTCAGGGCCCGGGCTTCCTGCGACTGAATGACTTGTCTCCACTTATGCATGCAGAGCACTTGGCAGGGAGGAAATGTAGCGCTATGGGCCCTTATTTCCCCCCAAACATAGCTCCCCTTTAGGGCAACCAGTGAGTTCCAACCCCCTTCACTACACCATGCTTGTTGATCGTGTTCTGAGATCCAAAGTAAACAGGGCCTATAAGGGCCTAGTGATAAATAGCTATTCATCTTTAGCCTTATCAATCGTCTGTTCTCAGAACTACAGTTAGTTTTTTAAATCAGTATTACATCACCCCTGTTTATTATTTCAATTAATTTTCTATTAATTCACCAAATTAGATGGAATTTCACTGTTTCATGGACGATTTGGATAATAATATTTAATGTATGCTTAATGAAAATAAATGTAACTTACATTGCAATAGTATTGAATGCTTGTCTTTCTATGGAATTCACATTTACTAGTTTCCACTGTTGCATAGAAATGTTCATCTGGTGTTGATCATAAGATTTACATGCAGGCCTAAGTCAAATGCTTTCAGTACGGAACACTGGTCTTATATTTAAATGATCATTTTACAAACCTTGCATTAGGTAAAACCATTACTAAGAAAGCACATTCCATATACTTGTAGAGCATCTAGCCATAACAGTACTTAGCTCTTACAGTAACAGTACTGTAATGCACTTAATGGTTTGGCAAAACCACTAGCTACAGTGGATTCAATGGACCATGTGAGGGGAAAGCCAATTGTTCACGCTTGTTAATTCCAAAATTCTCAAATTGCATTAAACACTATTCAATAAGTTTCCTATTTCTGAAACACCACATTAGGATACACACTTAACCTACTATAATAATGTAAAAAGAAAATCATTACAAGAATTGGTGCCGAAAGCCCATGTACATGACAAAATGCAGAGACCCATTCAATCAGCCCAAAATATGGTTCAATGCCTCTGCAATGCTGCATCGAAAATATACATCCCACCAGTACAATACTACAAGAAAAAAAAGTATTATTGCATGAAACTGTGCCAGAGCTGCTGTGCAGACGGGTTGTGTGAATAGACTTGTGTGCATGGCTCCTGTTTCTGTGCTGCATCATTGCTGCGGCGCAGCTTGACCACTCCGTCACCCTGAAGGACTGTGTACCATTGAGACAACCTGCCCCGAGACCCACTCCACGGAGATATCTCGACCATGCCAGCCAGTGTTTACGTTTGAGCCTACGCAGCGGCTTGAGTTTGTGGTTCCATTATGTAATGCTATGATTGGCCAGAGTTGAAATGACTGGCTAACTGGTTAATATCATTTTTTAATGGAGAAATATGTAACCATGGTCTTTGTTAAAGTGTTAGGTTGTACTCTACTCCAGCCAATGCCAAGCAGCCATGGGACATGACAATGGCACAGCACTGTGTCATGTTGAACCCAAAGGAGCATACCATTCAAATGTCTGCAAGCATTCAAAAATAAGAAATCTACATTATTTAGTGTATGCTTAAAGAAAAGCATTTAAGTTAAAACGATATGGTTCATCAACCTCAGGAATACGTCACTGAAAACTTCAAGGAAATAAATACAGAACGTAGATACACTTTAAACACCACTATTTATTTACGTGCACACAAGTTGAGATCAATCATTCACTAACTTTCTTCAGATAATAAGTGACAGATCATTCTGCTAACAATAATCTAAATGCTAAACATACACAGTAATACACACACACACACGAGGCGTGAACTCGACTTGGGCCGTTTCGGGCTTAGTTGGCAGACGTGTTGATTTGATTGAAGAGTTTATCCTTGATGACTTGAGACATCAGACCATGGATCGCCTCAATGGTCGTCTTGCAGCTAGAATAGCCAGGGGAAAAAAGGAAAGTGAAGTTTCGCTCTGGACATGAAGAGGTGACACAGATTACCTATCAATCAACAGACCAGGCAGATTAATAAACAGATAGGTGTTGCATTCATGGGAGAAACTCAAGAAATCCCAGCTTGAATAAATAAGCAGACATTGATTAGTTAGGTAGGACATGCCACCAGCTAAAATAGTAACTAATCATTCTTATCACATCTACACACAAATCATTTGTGATCAAAATGGTTGCAAAACATATCGCAATAATAGGGATATTGGATAACTTAAAGGCCTAAGCAGACCAGAGATTTAGATTTTACATTGATGGTGTTCATCAGACAATAGCATAAGACAGATCAATGACAATTGATTTTGTTTTTGTCAGCCGTTTATTTCACTACTGTGGAGTTTAACAGCATTGGTTTATGGTTTTCAATAACATCAGCAATCATCATCAAAGTAACAGTAAATGAGGAATTATCAACACTCCAGTCAGTCAATACCTCCGCCTAAACAAAACATATGGTGATGTATGCTTCTATGTCAACAAACTATTGACCATGACAATATTAGAGAATTACGCTATGAATCAATCACTAAATAACCCGAGGTCTGGTACTGAATGCCAAATCAATAAGTTAGCCAAAAATGCCTAATAAACATTATCTAAACTGTGTTGCCTTACCTGTCTCGTGTAGCTTTGGCCAGTTTGTCCTCAGACTTCCTGTCGTGTGTGTCCAGGCCCAGCATGAAGCTTCCTCTTCCCAGCTGAGCCTCCGACTGCTCCAGCTTCTCAGACAGGTCAAACACCTGGCCTGTGGTGTATTCTGAATTCTGCGGACATAAGGTCACACACATTGGATTATGTTATATTGTCATGTAGTATGATCAGACGAAAGTATACGATTAAGTTCCTCAAAGTGCGTGGAAGCAGTAGCCTATATACTGGTCCGTATGTGGGCTTTCTTCACACACACACACACACACACACACACACACACACACACACACACACACACACACACACACACACACACACACACACACACACGAGAATGTTCATGCACAATTTCACCACCAACTATTTTCTTCACCGCTACTGAGACATTCAATACAAGTATGCCGACCTTGATAAAGGCTTAAATGGCTTGCCAAGTCGCCGTGAAAAGGGATCGTGAAAAGGTTTGCCTAAGGTGAGGCCGTGTTTTCCATGGAGCAGGTAATTAGGAGACAATGACAGGGGCCCAGACTGTGGTAACAGTGTAGTCACTGACAAAGCCCTTTGCCAATGGAGCAGCCAATTCCTGACAACTAGTCAATCCATCTTCATCCAGAATGCCCAGAGTGCACTGTTTGGATAGTCCGCTGCCTTTAGACTGTTTAGCCAGAGCGGCGGCATCCACAATGGGAATTCACTGGGGCTTTCAATCTCTAGAATGTACTGGCAATGAGGGAGATGATCCATAGTAAACCACAGTGACAACTGTGTCACATCTCCAACGCATAGATTATTTGTTTGCAGGTTAACGTGGTGGCCTCAGTCTTATTAATTAACCCATTTTTGTAAATCTGTTTACAGACTTAAAAAAAAAACATAAAATGGCTATTAATAACAATCTAAATAAACAGAGGGATTTTTATTCATATGCAAGACCTCTACTTCAGCTGCTCCTTGATTCTGCATTGAATTGTTAGATATCTCATTGTAAAGTGTTCTTGAACATTGCTTGATATAGAGTTATATTCCAAACACTTACCGTCAGAAGACTTGAAGAGCTCAGCGTGTTGACCCAGTATTTATTCCAGAGGAGCTCCAGTAATTTCCGGTCGAGGGAAGACTTGAAATAAGTCACCTCCAGGGCATAATACCTAAACAAACAAAACCCCATGGCACTTGAATAATACACAATGTCAATTAAATGAAGAATATATTACCTTTTTATTTACCACAGTGTTACGAAGGCATTATTAAAACATAATAACTTGAACTTGTGTTATAGGCTACATCAACCTAAACACATGTTTTTATTTGAAGTAACTTGTCATGGTTATACACAGACAATTTGCAAGATGATGCTTAAGATTATTTGTGTGCCTAAACATTCTGCCAGTTAAATGTCCAACAAGACTCACTGTTTGCAGTGCACACCGAAGTCTTCGATCTTGTTCAGGGGAATGGTCTGATACTCAGAGGGTCCTTCATCAGGAGGTTTGTAACCCTGAAAACACAGACAATTATTAGACTCATTGATAAATTGATATTTAGAGAGAGGAAATGTGGTCTTAAAATATTTGCCCAATTTGATAGAGACACCCATCCATTAAGGAATTAGCCAATTAAGGAATGGAGACAATTAACACTAGAGTTAACACAAGATTGACAATTAATCATAATATTATTTATTATAGATACAAGAAAACCTTAAGTGTTCTATGTTGTATGGGTAAAAAATACTGTACAAAAATGATATATTGTGTATTTATGAGTGGAATATCTTTTGCAGTAATTTTGTACCCAACTTGTCTAATGTAATAGAGCTAAAGACTGAAATAATTGCAATAAACACATTTTACTCCTTACTTTGGGATATGTTCTGAAGGCGCCAAGATTGACTTTCCCTGCAGATATGGTGCGAGTGGGGTCAATCTGGGAGGGAAACAGATACAGTAGAACAGGAAAATGCATTCTGAGGTCAGACAGTCTCTAGAGATCACCCCAAGCCGGCCACCAGGTGTGAAGTTTTTTTCTTAACTACTGCTGCCAGTGTATTCAAAGAACACACTTAATTACCCTATGCCCTGGAGACTGGAGCACTGCGAATCCAATCAAGTGCAAATAACATCTACAGTTACAAAAGCCAAATATTTGCCCATGCCTCTTGGTGAACGACTACCATACATCAACAACCACTAAAGGGATGCCTAAAACCTGATTGCACCCCTCTCAGTTACTCATGCATTACTTTGTACCTGCAAATTCAAAAAGAAAACCAAAGTACTGTATTTAGGAAAGCAAATGGAAATTCAAACGTGTATTTCGCAGGTATTGAGCTATTGAACTATATGCTAAGGTTGATCTTTCACTGTACTCACCACCACTGCCACGAAGGGCTCTTGAAACTGCTGGTTGAGCATCTGAGTGCTGACATCGATACCTGACAACCAGCAGCCGTAGCCTGGATGACTGTGGTACCAGCCAATGGCGTTCTCCAGACGACCAACCTGACAGTTCACAAATGGCATCAGCATCAAGTCAATGAAGAGACAGTGTCCATTAAGAGATAATGGACACTATGTTGAAACTATGTTACCCTTGTGATAAACAGTTCTCACTAAAATATCATATGTTTTATCAATCCCTTTCTGCAACATTGAGGACGAAAAACACGTGTCACTCCCTTCCAGGAGTCAGTCATAATACCTGTTTGGCATTCTCAATGTAGGCAGCCATGTATTCATAAGCCGCAGCCTGCGCGTTGACCCGGGTCTCTGTGCCCTCCACTGGTAAGGCAAAGCTGTCCATGATGTTCATGGTCTCCCCGTCCACTTTCCCCAGCATCAGTCCCATCACCTCTAGGTTGCCCCCGGACCTGGCGTGCATCACCATTTTCAGCAGCGCCAGAGCAGAGATCTTGCAGTACTTAAAGTATTGATGACTACGGGACAGCAATCATAGTAGTGTGAATTATGCATAAGTTATAATGACATGCATTTGTTATTGCCAGTTCAGCTAGCTAGCTAGCATTAGCAGCTAGCTAGCAATGTAGGGAGAATTTCCATTGTTGACATGCTAACTAGCTAGCCAATTTAGCTAGAAGCTAGCTGGTAAAGCTACGTTAACTCAGTCCAACAATGAACTAGCAAGCAGTTGCAAAGAAAAGCAACTGACAATCTATAAAATGTATACTTACTCCTTTGTCCATGGCTTCGCTGCAAGGATTTCTTGCTGTTGTTTTTTGTCATATTTATAGATTTCATCTATGCTCTGAACTTCCTGCATACTGTTTTGTAGCTCCCATGTTTTCTGTGCCATGCTACTCCCTGCCATTTTGATAAACTGGTTTTACTACCTCTCTCAAAATATAAAGTAATACTAGAGAAAAAAGGTAGATAGAACTAGAGTGCTATCAAACGCTGAATTAAAAAAAACTCTAGCTAGCTAATTATAACATAATCAAAAAACCGGTATCCCTTGCTCATCTACTTGTTCAGGGAGCCATGACACTGGTCTGTACCATGCTGTGGGAAAGGAGGACATGCACGTTTCAAAATATAAAATATTAGGTGATATTTATGTTCAGTTCATGACTATAGCTACATAGAAAACTATCAAATTAGCCCAGAAATGCATGGAATTTAACAAATAAACTCGTGCTTTTATTCACCAACAGCTCAATAAAACACCCATTGACGTGATGGTTGAGTCCAAACAACACAGCAGACGACGTGATACAAATCGAAATACTGACATCTTCTGGGGAATGTTTGAACGCTTTTTACTAATTTGTTATTTGGAAACAAAGTAATTAGTACATTTCATTTAGATTTGAAAGCCAAATAATGTCAATGTGTTACTATTGTTAGAGTGGTGAAGCACAATTTTCGATTCTTAAAAACAACTTGATAAAGAAAAATAAAGAAAATGATGTTTCTCATGCTGCGGGCGATTCCCTGTTCCACCTCTACGCAGACGACACCATTCTATATACTTCCGGCCCGTCCTTGGACACTGTGCTATCTAACCTCCAAACGAGCTTCAATGCCATACAGCACTCCTTCCGTGGCCTCCAACTGCTCTTAAACGCTAGTAAAACCAAATGCATGCTTTTCAACCGTTCGCTGCCTGCACCCGCACGCCTGACCAGCATCACCACCCTGGATGGTTCCGACCTTGAATATGTGGACATCTATAAGTACCTAGGTGTCTGGCTAGACTCTAAACTCTCTTTCCAGACCCATATCAAACATCTCCAATCGAAAATCAAATCAAGAGTCGGCTTTCTATTCCGCAACAAAGCCTCCTTCACTCACGCCGCCAAACTTACCCTAGTAAAACTGACTATCCTACCGATCCTCGACTTCGGCGATGTCATCTACAAAATTGCTTCCAACACTCTACTCAGCAAACTGGATGCAGTTTATCACAGTGCCATCCGTTTTGTCACTAAAGCACCTTATACCACCCACCACTGCGACTTGTATGCTCTAGTCGGCTGGCCCTCGCTACATATTCGTCGCCAGACCCACTGGCTCCAGGTCATCTACAAGTCCATGCTAGGTAAAGCTCCGCCTTATCTCAGTTCACTGGTTACGATGGCAACACCCATCCGTTGCACGCGCTCCAGCAGGTGTATCTCACTGATCATCCCTAAAGCCAACACCTCATTTGGCCGCCTTTCGTTCCAGTTCTCTGCTGCCTGTGACTGGAACGAATTGCAAAACTCGCTGAAGTTGGAGACTTTTATCTCCCTCACCAACTTCAAACATCTGCTATCTGAGCAGCTAACCGATCGCTGCAGCTGTACATAGTCTATTGGTAAATAGCCCACCCATTTTCACCTACCTCATCCCCATACTGTTTTTATTTATTTATTTTTCTGCTCTTTTGCACACCAATATCTCTACCTGTACATAACCATCTGATCATTTATCACTCCAGTGTTAATCTGCATAATTGTAATTATTCACCTACCTTCTCATGCCTTTTGCACACAATGTATATAGACTCCCCTTTTTTCTACTGTGTTATTGACTTGTTAATTGTTTACTCCATGTGTAACTCTGCGTTGTCTGTTCACACTGCTATGCCTTATCTTGGCCAGGTCGCAGTTGCAAATGAGAACTTGTTCTCAACTAGCCTACCTGGTTAAATAAAGGTGAAATAATTTTTTTTTTTAAAAACGTATTGAAGTTCTTGTGGCGGTGCGAAGTCTCGCGACCCTGCTGAACTGACGAAACCACTTGATGGTCATTCATTCAGATAGCGCACTTCATCATTCATTGTTTGTCACAAAGATTGTTCATGCGGTAAGGTACCATTTTGGTTTGGGTTAATATTTCCCTAAACGTGTTGCATGAAGAAGAAAAAAAATAGTTTTGGGACAACTTTCGCAAGGACTGTAATTCAAATTAGCTAACGTTAGCCAATTAGCTTTGTGTATCCTGGTTGCCTAACAACGGAAATATAGATGCTCTATCCTAGCTTTTTCCTCATTTCGAGCATGTATTTGTATTTTATGCAGAAATGGATAACCTAGATCGTTTTTTGGAGGAGCATACAGCCAAAGTGGCTAAAGAGAGGGCATGTTTGGAAGAGGAGGAACCACCTTACATGACAATCAAGGTGTGTAATTGTGCCAATGTAATAATGAGTAATGGTCAGCAAACTCCAAATGTTTGTCCAAATGTCAGTTTCATGTTAAAAGCTTTCCTCAAATGTTGTCAGTGATTTGATTACATAAATGATTTAAGTAAATGGCCAATATTATCTTTATTTTCCCCTGCAACAGACAAAGTCAGACAATGTAAACTCTGTAAAGGAGAACGCTGCTCCATTTGACTGGGCATCAACTCAAAGAGGACATCCAAACCCTGGCAGAGGTACAGTGTGGCCTATGGTTCTATGACCACCACCATCGTCAGGAATGTGACAAATAAAGTTTGATTTGAATTGTCATGGGGCAAGGTGTGGTTTGTTGTGTGTCTGTGGAATTGCTAGTGATATGCAGCACTTATTAATGATTAAAGTCAGATTTTTTTTTTCCAGAGGAGAGCTCAGGATTAAGTTTGCAGTTGGGAGCAGAATATGAGCAGAAGAAGCAAAAACTCAAGCAAGAGCTTCGTTTGGACTACAGACGATATATGTCTCAGGTTTGCTGTAGTTATGTTTAGAACACAATCTATTATACTGTTCCTTACTAAGGTACCATGATGGGTATAACAAAAATAACCGTAAGTTTTTAACTGCATTTTCTTAGTTCTCACAAAAACTTGCAGGAATTTACTGGCGAGGGAAGAAAGGTAGGGAATCCCCTTCTCTAACTGTCCACATCACATCAGCTGAGGTGTTATTGAAAGTAGCCTTTAAAATGGAATTTCCTTTGAAGAACAGAGTTTGGGTTGGATCCATCGTTACAGGACAGTGTATTAAAACAGATCGTTGTCCCCCTTTTGTTATTCCCCGTGTCACACTGACCCTTCCAATCTCTAACTTTAGAAAAAGGATCTGCATGCTGGTGAACCCGGCCCACAGGCTCAAGGCCTCTCCTTACCCATCGGTGAGAGGAGATTTGCCAAGGTAGCCATTTACTCTGTGTGTGTGGGTGGGTGGGTGGGTGTGTGTGGGTGGGTGGGTGGGTGGGTGGGTGTGTGTGTGTGGGACATATTTTAGTGGGAGTAAACAGAATGCCAGGTCGCCATGGCCAGGCTAACATACCGACCAAGCCCTCTTTCATTGCACCGATTAACCTTAGAATGACTTAAGGAGTGATATAGTACAATAGTTTACATTTGTTTTCCAATGTTGATTGTGCAAGATAAGATTTGGTGTCCCACAGCAACTACTTTAGTTGACACTTGTGTATGCTGGCATGCTGTAGCTAACTTAGCATCAGGTTTACCTGGTAAAATAAAGCAAAATAAAATATTGTTCAATTGATATTTTTTTAAAACAACTTGTGAAAAGGCTTGTGATTTGAAGATGGGCAAGTTTGTGTTGTCTTTCTCCAGGACAAATTAAGAGATGAAAGAAACAAGGAATACAACCTCTTCCTTAATGGACAGTCAGGGCAAATAAGGAGACTACTTTCAAATGCCTCTCAGGTAACAATAGATTATGCATACCTAGAATAAGATGTATGTGTTTTTTATGAAAATATCTCTACCTATTCAATGTGTTTTTAATAAGTTTATGTTTGAGTCTCCTGTTTATTGGCTACATTTGACTAAGATCCTACAGCATGTTGCCACATTTTGATCATTTAAAACATCTCTTTCCTGATTCACAGGTGCAGGCCCCGGAGACTGTGAGTCCAACTGTACTTTATTCTCCCCCAGCCATACCAGAGGCCCAGCATAACACCCAGCTTAACCATGGAGGCCAGCCTTGGGAGCGACTCCCATCCAGGAGGAACGCTGCCACCCTAACCGACAGGGGGACAGGGACAGAGGGTCAGGCCCCACGAGGGCGGAGGCACTGGGAGCACCACAGACCAGAGGAGTCCCTGGAGCGCTGGGAGAGAAGGAGGCCCAGGAGGAGAAGCAGGCACAGGGATGAGTACAACTCTGAGGAGGAAGAAGAGGAGTTTGAGTTCTTGGAGAGGGGGAGATCCAGGCGGAGCCGAGAGCCAGAGTACACTGGGAGAAGAGAGAGGAGAATAGTTCATCACAGCCCTGACAGGTGCTTCACAGGAGAGTTGATCAGATCCAGCACTACCCCATCTATAAGCTATGTTTTTTTTTCTGTCGGCAAACTACCTTCCGCTGTAAAGAAATACACTGAGTGTACAAAACATTATGAACACCTGCTCTTTCCATGACAGACTGACCAGGTGGATCCAGGTGAAAGCAATGATCCTTTATTGATGTCACATGTTAAATCCACTTTAATCAGTGTAGATGAAGGGGAGGAGACCGGCTAAACAATGATTTTAAGCCTTGAGACAATTGAGACATGGATTGTGTATGTGTGCCATTCAGAGGGTGAATGGGAAAGACCAAAGATTTAAGTGCCTTTGAACAGGGTATGGTAGTAGATGCCAGGCGCATTGGTTTGTGTCAAGAACTGTAATGCTGCTGGGTTTTTCACGCTCAACCGTTTCCTTGTGTCTCAAAAATGGTCCACCACCCAAAAGAGATCCAGCCAACTTGACACAACTGTTGGAAGGAAGCATTGGGGGGAGCACATCTCAAGAAGGTGTTCTAAATGTTCTGTACACTGTAAATATATAGCGATCATTGTAATCTTCCTGTTTAAAGGCCCAGTGCAGTCAAAAACATGATCTTTCTGTGTTTCATATATATATATATATATTCCTACACTGTGGTTGGAATAATATTGTGAAAATTATGATAATGCACTGTTAGTGTATTAGCAGTTTGAAAAGACCACTTGAATGTTCAGCCTGTTTTGGCCTGCCTGGTGGCAACACCAGGCGGTAAATTAGTTAAGAGACTGATAAGAAAGAGGATTCCAAACCTCTCTGCCAATAGCAGCTCATTTTCAGGTTTCTCCTCCACACTCAGACCCCTCCCAGAAAGTCCTAGCAAAGTTCTTCCTTGAGAAATTGATCTTTGCTAAGAAGCAATTGTTCTTTCTTTTTGACAATTTTAATTGAAAGTAATCACAGTAAGGTATTTAATTGTTATCTAGAAATGATTTGATATTGAGATAAAAAAAACGGGCATTTTAACAGAGTATTTTCTTTCTATGGCAGAGTTCTGCGGGAGAGGAGGGAGGTGGAGCCGCCTGTTGTCCATGAAGAGAACTTCAGAGACCGGATCAGAAAGTCCCAGTCGGTGACACCAAAACCCAAGTACTGAGTGACCCACTGGAATTAAACTCATTAGATCAGTCAGCCTGTTTCCTTAACTAAAATTGAGGGCAAATGTATTAAATGGCAACTAAGGTAATCACTTTAGCAGAGTTGGCCATCACGGGTATAAAACCTCTCTATCGATCTGTTCCTGTATTGATTGTTGAGGAAGACCACAAAGGAAGCAGAACTGTAATGTACAAGATTTATCTTTAGTCCCGACTCCCAGGCTTGTTTATTTATTGCATTCCTGTGTAAAATATTTTGTTCTTCCATTGCATTTGATTGTCATGCCATTTCTGTCCTTCTAAATATAACCACTGTTCAATAAGCTGTGTAAGAGAGCATTCCCTCTCATTGAGGTTTGGGTTTTAGCCCCAGGCAGACACACTTCAATTCCATCAGGGGAGCTGCATTGATTTGACTGTGATGGGTCTTTACTCTTTAGTGTCTGGGTCACTGGGTAAAGAGAAGACTGCAGTCAGACCTGTTGTGGTAGTGTGTGAGGTGCTGGTGGTGGTGCGGGTTGACTTGGGTGGGGCTGCGAGCAGTACTGATTGGCTAGGCCATGTATTTTATGAGGTGGTTCATTGATTGGGTGAACTGAGCTGCAGACGTTTACCTAGCTACTGTCTGTCTATGTAACGATGTAACTGTTCTCCAGTGCTGTGATGCCAGCGGCCATGAAGACTGCCGAGAGATCTAGGTCTGCAGCCCACAAGGACAAGGCCCAGTTTTTCACTGGACTCATGATCGGTAGGAGACACTCATTTAATGCATGTGTGTGTTCAGGTCTGATCTTTAGATACAGGTAGGCTATATCTATATACCGGTAGCTGTAACTAATAACATTAGATGTGTTATGTATGTGGCCATATGAGAAGTGCGTAATGTGAATGATGGGTAACCTGTAATGTATGTATTATGTTGAATGTGTAATGTACAATTTGTATTTTGTATAAAGCAGTACTGTGTGTCTGGGACATTTAAAGTTCATTTAATTAACATAAATGTGAAACGCCATTAGCTGTAACACGGGTGGGAAAACTACGGCTGCTGGATCATTTTTCTGGGGGGGTGAATTATTATTTTGGGTACCAAAAAATACTCCATACCAAACTTGAACATCTAAAACTTAGAAATTATAATTATAAGATTTTGACAAACAAATCGGTCCAAAAGAAATCTCTGCGGCCCTCCGTTGAATTTTGAAATCCCGATGTGGCCCTCGAGCCAAACAGTTTACCCATCCCTGCTCTAACACACGTTTGTTAAGTTGAACGGCTATTTGTTGTGTGTTGGGATTTTTCTCAGGGGAAACAGAGGGGGATGTGGCCACACAGAGGCGGAAGGACCGCTACAGACAGGAGCTGCTGGAACAGATGGCTGAGGGGCAGAGGAACAAAAAGAAGTGAGTTTAACACGGGAGATTTCATGGTATCTTTTCACACCAGTATGGGTCAAGTTGGTTGTTAGATATGACCAGGGCCCTATGTTGGGTTATAAACCGTGAATGTCAGTGAATAGTGTTTAAAAAAAAATCTAAATGTGATTTTTTTAGGGAGAAGGATCTTGAGCTGAGGGTTGCTGCCACTGGGGCGATTGACCCAGAGAAACAGGTAAAAGAGTTTAATATTTTTCGAGGTACTGTATTGTCCTTGAAATGCATACTGTATGACATTTGGGTTATGAAAGTATGGTTAACCATATGAAAGAGAATGTAAGGTCATGACTTAACAAATATGCTGTGGTGGTAACAATGTTGTAATGATGTGTACTCTTACATTTTGCCAGAATGTAAATCATGAATTTCAAGCTCTGGAGAAACAAACAAATATGTCATAACAAGATGTTTGTTTGTTCACTCATTTCCAGTGACTGTTTTGACTTGGGTTTTTATGTTTTCAGAAAAGACTTAGCATCATGTCTGACTAGCTTGTCAAGTCTTTTGGAAAGTAGCCCTTCTCACAACAATGGCATGATCAGCACATTTCACATCGCTCTGAATCAATTACACTGATAATATTTCTGCCCCTGAATTACTTTGTACTTTACCATAGATGGTGACTAAACTTTCACTCTGATGTATTCAAGTGTTCCATAATTTTGGCCCACATGAGTCACATAGTCTCTTTCCACGTGTACTCCCAGCCTGACCGCATTATGCAGTTTGGGGCGGTGAACCGCGAATATGAGGGCCGTAGACGTGACATCCCCTATAGACCCGGAGTTGGCCTGGACGCCCTGGGGACCAACTCTAGCCCTAGGCCCCGCCAGGAGATGCCCGAGGCGGGCACAGAGGAGAGAGGTCCCCCTGGTAGGCCCTGTGTTGCCTTCCCCTCCCCTCCAATGGACTACACTAACATCCTGGGCCAACTAACAGGGGCAGGGGGGCCGCGGTTAGAGATGGGGGCTGGAGCGAGATTAGGGGCAGGCATGGGGGTGCCTGGGGGTGCCCCTCTCAATGAAGACTTCCACAGGAGCCTCTCTAGTACCCTGGGAGAGATAGTCGCCCCAAGGTACAGTGAAACAAGATGGGGTAACAAAAGTCAATCTTTACTTGGTCAGTTGTTGTTGTGTTTTTTGAATGTGTATACTAAAATTGTGTGTGTGTGTTGCTTTTTCCAGAATTGCTAGCTTACCTCCTCCATTGCCGCCCACTCTAACTGATGCATACAGGACTCCGTATGATGAGGCCTATTACTACTATGGAGCAAGGAATCCCCTGGACAAAAATCTGCTCTACTGTTAGTATCTCAGTTAACAACTGGGAAAAAGTTTAGGAGTTTTAGGATCTGGCTATCCTTAAAATTAGACAGATTTATTACAGACAATTGTGATTCACTGTCAGTGAAATCTCTTGGTAATATATGGTGACTCCATTGTCTGCGATGAGTAATCCACCAAGCCTTAAATAAACCCCCCGAGACTCTCCATGGAGGGTCATTACCATTTTATTATGAAGCCACTATGTCACCAGATCATGGGCCAACAGGGCTTGGCACTGTAACGCTCATATGACCCACTCATGATTTATACAGCTCATGGACAGGCAGCTTATTGGAAATGAGTTCCACAGACTCCCAGTCCAGATGTATGTGAGCAACATCTTCTGGAGAAATGCCTCCTATTGTTCAATAGCCAATACTCACTATACTTGATCAAATGGGAAGGTATCCAGCCAGGGCAGTGGTGGCTGGTTGTACTTTAAATGGGGAGGACAGGTTCATAGTAAGACTGGAAAGGAATGAACGGAATGGTCTCAAACACATGTGCTTGGTACCATTCCATTAATTATTATAAGCCGTCCTCCCCTCACCAGCCTCCTCTGATCCAGTGATGTGTGTGTGCCGGGCAAAGACGTGAGTGCTGCTGTTCTGTGCCAAAACATGACAATCTACTAACTTAGCTTGAGAACACCTGTTGTAGCTGCATTCATTAATTCAGTAAAGGTCTGACAATGTTTTGGACACTTTTTTTTTGGTGTGTGTGTTGATTTGATAACCAATTGATATAGTGTTCTCCTATCTTTCCCTTTAGATGGACCTCAAGGAGGTGGAGGGCAGCCCATGGTCTTCCCAAATCTGCCTCCAGGAATGATGCCTCCACCTGGACATCAAGGGGCCCGGTGGGTGTCCTTAGTACAGGAATTCCATACCTTTCCACATTGTCTGGAGACCTGGACACAAGTCACCCACTCACACACAATCACACAAATTTGTTTTCATACAGCTCATTGCTAAGTAACACAACTTCAGGTTTGAGTTATTTAAAGAAACAGAAGAGGGCACCCTAAGCAAGCATTGAGAGCTGTGTGTAGGCTATATGTCTCTCACAACTGGGGGTATTGTGTTGATATGGTTACCCATAATGTTTGAATGTCTTTCTCCAGAGGAGCCTATCAGCATGCTGTGGCCCTCCCTGGAGCTGGGCGGGGTGTTGGGGCGATAGGAGAGAGGCCCAAGCAGTCCAAGGAGAGTGTGTTGAACTACAAGGAAGCACTGAGACAACAGGTAGGCTACACATTGTAAAATGTATTTAAACATTGTTTAAACAAGGGAAAATCCCATTGACATAAACAATATCACAGGACATTATGATACATTATAAAGTGGGTGGTTCGAGCCCTGATTGCTGATTTGGCTGAAAGCCGTGGTATATCAGACCGTATACGACGTGTATGACAAAACATTTATTTTTACTGCTCTAATTACGCAGGTAACCAGTTTATAATAGCAATAAGACACCTCTGGGGTTTGTGATATATTGCTAATATACCATGGCTAAGGGCTGTGTCTGGGCTTCAATTTCTCCCCAGCTGTGGTATGGAGACGGGGTAAGAGTGATGGAGGGGTGTGTTAGCCGTACTCTCATTAGTGTGATAAAAGACTGAGAGGAAAGTCTGTCCTCTTACCCCTACCTCACCTTACTGACTCCCTCTCTCTCCTTCACCCATTCTCTCTCTCTGCTGGCCATCTCTGTGGACTCACAACTGGCCAAGATTGACTAAGTCCAGTTTTAGTGAAGAATAAACCATTAAATATTGATCCAGTTTCTTAGTCATCACAGCATTATTATGTGGACCAATAACTGCATATTTGGGAAAATATCAAAATGTTTTGCTGTGTTGTGCGCTACTGAACATGACCCTGTGAGAGTGAAGGTGGAGGGCGGCTTAGTGAGATGCTAACTCTGCTAGCTAGCGGCGTCAGACTGTTTTGTTTCCCTCTGCTGATGCCAGAGGAACAGGAAACCAATGATTCAGATTAGTGACAGACTGCAATATTTTGACAGGAAGAGATCAGGCGAGAGTGGAGTCAGCACTTTTCCAAGGTAAAGGGAATACAGCAGGAATACCACAAGGGCAGTAGAAAAGAGGAACACATTTAATTTCCTACATACTGTAGAGCTCAGATTGAATAGATTTAGTTTTTCTTATCTCTCAAATTAACTCAGACATTTTTTTAAAATGAAATTTAATGACGAGTACTTGATGGCATCTTCCCCCCTCTGGCCACAGATCCAGGAAGGAGAGGAGCGAAAAAGACAGGAGAGGGAGAAAAGGGATCGCTATGATGCCAAGATCGAGGCTGAGATGAAGGCCTATGATCCCTGGGGGAAGGGGGGAGGAGGGGCCCCCCTCAAAGACGACAGGGGAAATCTCATCAGTACGTCACCTTTTTATTTTATATAAACTCAGCAAAAAAAGAAACGTCCTCACTGTCAACTGCGTTTATTTTCAGCAAACTTAACATGTGTAAATATTTGTATGAACATAACAACATTCAACAACTGAGACAAAAACTGAACAAGTTCCACAGACATGTGACTAACAGAAATGGAATAGTGTGTCCCTGAACAAAGTGGGGGGGTCAAAATCAAAAGTAACAGTTAGTATCTGGTGTGGCCACCAGCTGCATTAAGTACTGCAGTGTATCTCCTCATGGACTGCACCAGATTTGCCAGTTCTTGCTGTGAGATGTTTCTCCACTCTTCCACCACGGCACCTGCAAGTTCCTGGACATTTCAGGGGGGAATGGCCCTAGCCCTCACCGTCAATGGGATTGAGATCCCGGGCTCTTCGCTGGTCATGGCAGAACACTAACATCCCTGTCTTGCAGGAAATCACGGACAGAAAGAGCAGTATGGCTGGTGGCATTGTCATGCTGGAGGGTCATATCAGGATGAGCCTGCAGGAAGGGTACCACCAGGGATGTCTTCCCTGTTACTCACAGCGTTGAGATTGCCTGCAATGACAACAAGCTCATTCCGATGACGCTGTGACGCACCGCCCCCAGACCATGATGGACCCTCCACCTCCAAATCGATCCCACTCCAGAGTACAGGCCTCGGTGTAATGCTCATTCCTTCGACAATAAACGCGAATCCGACCATCCCCCCCTGGTGAGACAAAACCACGACACGTCAGTGAAGGGCATTGTTTGCCAGTCCTGTCTGGTCCAGCGACAGTGGGTTTGTGCCCATAGGTGACGTTGTTGCCGGTGATATCTGGTGAGGACCTGCCTTACAACAGGCCTACAAGCCCTCAGTCCAGCCTCTCTCAGCCTATTGCGGACAGTCTGAGCACTGATGGAGGGATTGTGCGTTCCTGGTGTAACACGGGCAGTTGTTGTTGCCATCCTGTACCTGTCCCGCAGGTGTGATGTTCGGATGTACCGATCCTGTGCAGGTGTTACACGTGGTCTGCCACTGCGAGGACGATCAACTGTCTGTCCTGTGTCCCTGTAGCGCTGACTTAGGCGTCTCACAGTATGGACATTGCAATTTATTGGATTGGCCACATCTGCAGTCCTCATGCCTCCTTGCAGCATGCCTAAGGCACATTCACGCAGATGAGCAGGGACCCTAGGCATCTTTCTTTTGGTGTTTTTCAGAGTCAGTAGAAAGGCCTCTTTAGTGTCCTAAGTTTTCATAACTGTGACCTTAAGCTGTTAGTGTCTTAATTGTTTATGGTTCATTGAACAAGCATGGGAAACAGTGTTTAAACTCTTTACAATTAAGATCTGTGAAGTTATTTGGATTTTTATGAATTATCTTTTGAAAGACAGGGTCCTGAAAAGGGGACGTTTCTTTTTTTGCTGAGTTTATCATAGTCGTTAGTCCTCTTTAGTTGCTCTGTCTACCGTTAGATTTAGGTTTATTCACATACGTAGCAACTGTAAAAACCAAAATGATAACTTCTCTGAATGTGTCTATGAAACCTTTAGTTTTCAGTCACTTGATTTAGTCTAGCATGCTGACCACACCGCTCCATCGCGCGTGTGTTGATTTTGTCCACCCACACCAGATGCGAACCAGGATATGCAGGTTGAAATATCCAAACAAACTCTGAACCAACTGTATTAATTTGGGGACAGGTCAAAAAGCATTACACATTTATGGCAATTTAGATAGCTAGCTTGCTGTTGCTGGCTAATTTGTCCTGGTATATACACATTGGGTTGTTATTTAAGCCTGAAATGCACAAGGTCCTCTACTCCGACAATTAATCCAAGGATAAAACGGTAAACCGAGTTTGTTTCTAGTAATCTCTCCTCCTTCAGGCTTCTTCTTCTTTGGACTTTATATGGGGGTTGGCAACCAACTTTAAGGTGCATTACCACCACCGACTGGACTGGATGGTGGACCTCAGTTCATCTTTCAATCACCCACATGGATATATGCTCCTAAAAACCAATGAGGAGATGGGAGAGGCCGGACTTGCAGCGCGTCAAGCGTCACAAATAGAACCAAGTTCATTGACACGCGCAAGCAGTGTGGGTGCAATGATTGAATAACATGTATGTGTACATTTATTTTGCAATGCACGCAACGCTGGCGTTGTGGTCAGCATGTAAGCCTCCAGGTTATTTCTCTGTCAACATCTCTGTTGTCATTGCATTGGCCCTGATGTGAGGAGGCACTGTAGCTTAAGGTGTGAGTCACCACTACATTGAAAGTCTCTCTGTAGCTGATAACGATGCCTCCATGTTTCCAGGTGATCTGAACAGAATGCACAGGATCAACAAGGAGGTGTACGTAAACCCAGAGTCCAGGGACAGGAGATGGCCGCCGGGCTCTGTAGGCAGGATTGGAGGTGGAGGGGGACTTACCCCCAGGGGAATATCAGGTAGCCCAACTCACAGGCACTCTGTAAATGTCAGTTTTCACTGTCCTGGTCTTTTGTATGTATGTGTGTGTGAATTGATGAGTCACCCCTCTCCATCCGTCCCTGTAGGTTTCTCCTTTGCCCAGACGTCCCAGTTCGCCCGTAGCAACGTGTTCAGTGATCAGCCTACTCCACAGCAACTCCAGGATCAGGACACATACAAAGACTACCTGAAGCAGCAGGTACCTGGCCCTACAGCCCTCAGCCTACACACAGGGAGAACACCTCCACTGGCTCCACAAGAGTAATAATGGAACCATGCTATTGATCTGTGGATACTATGGATCAAACAAGAACCACAAAGGTTCTTGATAGGTGTTCAAAAGAGCCCATCCAGGCTGTGCTCACAGACCACGGTCAGACTGATGAACAGTGCTGTTTGTTTTGTGATGGACAGATCGAGGAGAAAAGGAGGAAGGAAGCGAAGGAGAGGGACCGTGAAAGGATGGAGGAGGAGAGGGAGGAGAAGAGGCTGGCAGAGCAGAGGGTTCTTATCCAGCAGGAGTTTGAGGAGGAGCAGCAGAGGAGAAAACGGAAGGAGGTCGAGGTGGGGAGGAGGTTATCATTTTTGATTAGATACATGAACCCACATTGGTTGAAGGATGCAAGTATTGAAACTGGATTCTGTATTTTCCCCTGCTTTAGCAAAGTGCCAAGAATGAAGAGCTGATCCGCCAGGCTGAGGAGCGCCGTAAGGAGGCAGACAGGAAGAGCAGGGAGGAGGAAGAGCGTGAGAGCAAGACCCTGAGACAGCAGGTTGAGAGGGAAAGACATGCGCGAAAGGAAGAGGTGTGTAACATGTTCAGAAGAGACTGGATACTGTAGAAATTACTTGGTGTTGTTAGCCGTCTGAGTGGGAGTTGTGCCATGTCCTTTATGCAGAGTCAGAGGGATCCGTCACCACCTATCCCAGCCCTGCAGAAGAGACTGGGGAAGCAGCACCTCACTCCCAGACCTCCCTCTGCTGTCAGCCAGCTCTCCTCTAGGGCCCTGTCTGTAAGTAACTTAGTCACTCTAACCCTAGCTTCATATCCACACCCTGGCTTAACCCTAGCCATAACCCTGGTCGCGTTCGCCTGCTCAGACATGGCATGCAATTAACAATGGTTGTGTGCCACTTAATGGACTGTGCAGTCGGGCACCAGATTGCTATAACCTATGATGTTGTAAGCTGATACGTAAAATACCGATCCAGGCGTTGTACGATGCTTCTGCAAAGCCTGGGAAGAGGCTTCATGTCCACACCCTGGCTCAACCCTAACCTTACCCCTAACCCCTGCAGAGACACACACATACACACTCACTCTCCTTGTTCCCTGTGTCCCCAGGAGCGTTCCTTGTCAGCACCACACTCTCCACCAGTACCTGCCAGGAGAAACCAGCTCCGAGCCACAGGTTAGAAAGAGCAGGGTTCCCCAAACTCGTTCCTGGGGCCCCCCCTGTGTGCACGTTTTGGTTTTTGCCTTAGCACTGCGATAGACCACTCAAATAAATACTGGAGAAAAGACCTGACTTTACTGATATCTTCTCTCAACTATGTTTCTTTCCCTTTCTCCACGTTCTGTCTGTCTCTACCTGTCCATCTCCCTGCCAGAGGACCAGCAGCAGGGTGTGATCAGTGAGTTGTCCACGCTGCGGAGGCAGCTGCGGAGCGAACAGAGACGGCTGGAGGGGCAGCTGCTGCAGAGTGACAGAGAGGAGACAGACACACCCATCTCCACCAGGTAGGCAGGATAGACACACCCCTTAAAGTAACACCAGGGCCACAGTAGGTCACGTTGACAAATATAAACCATTTACCTTGAACAGTCTTGTCCTTATTGCCCAGGGTATGTTCAGGAGGAACAAACATTTCATGAATGGTGAATGCCCTTGGCTTCAATAACAGAACTTTGCTCTGGTCACGCATGGGTCTTCAAAGTGCTGCATGTATTCAAACACTAGTGCACCTTAAGAGCACTGGAGAATACATCTTTGAGCCTCTGCCAGTTAGAAGGCTTTCCTCAGGTCGTATAAGCAACCTATGCTGAATACCCCATCATGCCTGCTTCGGGTCTGAAAGAAACACTTGAAAGTGTCGAACATCCACAGGCCCAGGTACTATAGCTTTATTCTGACTCATCCCTGGAACAATACACTGTAATCCATGTTAATTGAAAAAAACTGATTTACCAGGTACTTGTTTGTTCTGTAAGCTGAATGCTCATCAGTGTATGGTTGCAAACAAAACATACATATTTTATAGGGGCGACTGTGGCGTGTTGATTTTCCATTCTGTGTTGTGCCCAGGCGCAGAGGGCGCCCCCATGGGGACGTGTTTGAGATGGCACTCATCAGAGCCCAGGGGTCGTCCAGAAGACCCAACTCTGGAACGGCTGCTGCAGATTCCCATGTCAACATGCAGAACATCAGGGAGTTCAACCAGCTCAAATACAGAGGTAAGTCAATGACACACTCTTTATACTATAACTGGACATGTGTCTTCTCCCTCTCAGTTCTCATTCTCTTATTGATGCCCTCCCCAGATCAAATATATAGGTTAATTGACAGCATACAGTGCATTCTGAAAGTATTCAGACCCCTTCACTGCTGCATCAGATGACCTGGCCTCCATAATCACCCAACCTCACCCCAATTGAGATGGTTTGGGAGGAGTTGGACCGCAGAGTAAAGGAAAAGTAGCCAACAAGTGCTCAGCATATGTGGGAACTCCTTCAAGACTGTTGGAAAAGCATTCCAGGTGAAGCTGGTTGAGAGAATGCCAAGAGTGTGCAAAGCTGTCATCAAAGCAAAGGGTGGCTACTTTGAAGAATATGAGATATATTTAGATATTATTTAACACTTTTTGGGTTACTACATGATTTCACATGTGTTACTTCATAGTTTTGATGTCTTCACTAATATTCTACAATGTGGAAAATAGTTAAAATAAAGGAGGTCAAGGAGGTGACCAAGAACCTGATGGTCACTGTGACAAAGCTCCATAGTTCCTCTGTGGAGATGGGGGAACTTTCCAGAAGGACAACCATCTCTGCAGCACTCCACCAATCAGGCCTTTATGGTAGAGTGGCCAGACGGAAGCCACTCCTTAGTAAAATGCACATGACAGCCCGCTTGGAGTTTGCCAAAAGGCACTTAAAGGACTCAGACCATGAGAAACAAGATTTGATGGTCTGATGAAAACAAGATTGAACTTTTGGCCTGAATGCCAAGCGTCACATCTGGAGGAAACCTGGCACCATCCCTACGGTGAAGCACGGTGGTGGCAGCAGCATCATGCTGTGGGGATGTTTTTCAGTGGCAGGGACTGGGAGGCTAGTCAGGATTGAGGGAAAGATGAACAGAGCAACGTACAGAGAGATCCTTTATGAATACCTTCTCCAGAGTGTTCAGCACCTCAGACTGGGGTGAAGATTCACCTTACAACAGGACAACAACACTAAGCACACAGCCAAGACAACGCAGAAGTGGGTTCGCGACAAGTCTCTAAATGTCCTTGAGTGGCTCAGCCAGAGCCCGGACTTGAACATCTCTGAAGAGACCTGAAAATAGCTGTGCAATGATGCTCCCCATCCAACCTGACAGAGCTTGAGAGGATCTGCAGAAAAAAATGGGAGAAACTCCCCAAATACAGGTGTGCCAAGCTTGTAGCGTCATACCCAATAAGACACGAGGCTGTAATCGCTGCCAAAGGTGCTTCAACAAAGTACTGAGGAAATGGTCTGAATACTTATGTAAATGTGATTTCCCCATTTTTTCAAAATATATTTTTTAATACATTTGCAAAAATGTATAAAACCTGTTTTTGCTTTGTCATTATGGGATATTGTGTGTAGATTGATGAGGGAAAACCATATTTAATCCATTTTAGAATAAGGCTGCAACATAGCAAAATGTCAAGGAGCCTGAAAACTTTCCGAATGCACTGTACATCCCATGCAATTACAAGCCTATACCCAATTTTTTTTCTATAAGATAAACTCTATGATCCATTGCCAAGGTTTAGTTCATTCCTGCTGCTGCCCATCTGCTCTGTACATTTAATCTAAGATCTTTTTTGTTGTTGAGGGATTCTGTGTTCTCTAGTTGCCAAGGTGACTGTCATTGTGGAATCCTGTTGTTTATGGTCAGGAATCCTTCTGCTATGATGCCGTTGGCTGTTGATGGAGCTAAATGAAACACACACCATACTGAACTACCCTGGCATCATGGCTCAACTATTCTGTTTAGCTTGGCTGGATGTGCAGCCCTCATCAAGTCTCCTTTCTGTCTCCTCTTCGCCACGCTATGGCATTACTCTCATGAGGTCATTGGTTGACTCATCTTAAAAGCCATCCATCGGTAACGGACAGTTTGGACGCAAAAACACAGAGGGAGAACACAGGGCTGAAACAAAGGAAATTGCCTTTGAATGGATTCCCAGTGCTGAGTTTATTTGAGGGTCCAGAGAACACGTAGAGACACACAAACATTCCCAAGTAGGTGCTAGACAAGCCCAAGCCCTATCTATGTGTACAACAAAAATTGACCCTTCCCCACAACAATTGATCCCCTCCGTCCCACTCGGTTACTGTTGCAACCTCAGACAACCTTCCTGCCGGAGGCCCAATTCCCCCATCTAACCACTGGTGAAATCCCCTCACAATGATCTCAAAATGTTGAACACAGACTACCTACCCTTTGCTAATCAGGAGGTTTTCTGGTATGTTGTGGTGGACTGTCATTACAATTGCTTCAGGGGAACCTGGTCAAATGAAGGTTGTAGTGTGGCTAGCCACTGGAAGGTTCTGAAAGCACTGTTGGCATGAAGCCAAAGCTACTAACCCCTTTTGGAGCTAATTAGTGCTCTCACAAATCATATCCTGATGTCGACAGCAGATTAGGGTTTTATTCATTACATGGCTAGCTAGCTTACATTTAGAAAAAACAAGGTATATTAACTTGCCAGCTACCTAGCTAGTGTTAGCAATGTTGGGTGGTCAATAAGACTGAGAACTAGCTAGCAAACCAGCTGAGCTAGCAAACAATGTAACAAAAGTATAATTTCAGGATCTAAAAATACTCCAACAGGCTCTGCATTTCAGGAATCACAGTAGCAAGTACCACTGGTGCACTGTTACATTATTTAGTCATTTAAACCATTTGTTTTTAGATGACCGTTCTCAGTTTTTGTAATATCCTCAATGGCTATCATGTGCTTCAAACATGAGTTGTCCGAGGACGACAGTTGCTATCGAATGGAGCGCTGTGATTGGTTGGCCAAAATTCTGGGGCTGGCTTAGCGAAGGGTCTGTACATTAGTGTGCCTGTACATTACAGAGTGATGACAACATTGTATGCCTTTATTATGTATACAGGGGCATATTTTGTGATTTGGATGCCGCCGGTAGAGGCCATTCTGAGCCCCCATCCCTCCTCAGATTTGATTTATGGAATTTGTAGTAAAGACATGTAATTTAACTGTACAAGTGTATTACCTTTTAATGTGCCACGACAACAACCAGTCATGATGTTTTCATCTGATTGTCAAACAAATCAATTCAAAATGTAGGTTACCTTTTGTACATTCATCCAAAATAATTCCAGCATCCGAACAGTACACTATGCACCTGCTAATTTTGCTTCAATTCGCAAGTGACTGAAACTATCTCACCAGAGAAAGCATCCTATCGAGCGAAACAGTGCCCGCTGTTTTACCATATGTAGCCCATGTATCTGATTCTGTCTGGCCCAAAATAGTATGACATACCATAATATTTTTAGCCAGACAGCATCAGATACATGGGCTACACATACATGTCCTCTGCCTTGACGACAATGGTAATATTATCAGCAGTCTTTTTACTAAATAAATGCGTATTGTATCCTCCTAGAGTCTAAGGGCCTGGGGCTAGGTTTCTATTAAGCTAACATATGGAATTGTTTTAAGATGGTCATACCAAGGATCATTTAGCTGTTTAATTTGGAATTTTAGGACCCCTGTAGTATAAAAATGATTTGATGTAACATTGAATTTGGCCTTATTGCGGTTAGCCCATAGAAACACATTAAATAACAGTCAAAAATAATATCAAAACAAATTATGTTTTGAAGTCTGTCCTATATCTGATAGATATAAGAAAGCGCAGGAAAATGTTAATTGTTATTGCTGTGGAATTACCTTTATACCTTTTACGTGGAAATGCCCTATTCACATAGATTCAATTTTCAGCCCGGTACCTTCAGACGAGTCCCATGGCACTTGTGGGGGACAGAGAGCAACACGGAGATCACCATTGTGTTCGCTACAGACGTTTTCATGAGCATCTTCGGGATGCTGTCTCCTGGTTTGACAAACACCTCTGTAGCTCGGCCACCTTCCACCTGAGATTCGGAAGGTCGACAAAAATACAGACATCTCTAGCTTAAACAGACCGATTTGGGTGGGGATTTGTTTTTATTATTTCTTATGCCTCAAGTGGAGCATTGTAGGTTTCTTATTTGTATATAAAAAAAAAAAAATGCCCAGCCCTTGATTCGAGGCCTGAGGCAATTGCCGCCTCTGCCTAATGGCAAGTCCGCCAGTGTGTGTATACTCCAGTGAGTGGAAACACATTGCTGTTGTGTGTGTGTGTGAGCAGAACATCTCTTGCCTCCAGTACTATAGCTCTCCAGAGGCCTACCTCAGAGCCGGCTTATGTCTTCCTCTCCCTTTGCGGAGAAGTTGGGGTACAGTCATGCTCAAGTATGGTTGTCATGTCTTGACACAACAATGATGTTCCTTACAGTCCATCTGCAGCTCACTGCTCAGTGTCTAGACTGCGGAGTAGCTGAGTCACCATGGCACTGCCTCAGCGTATACACCGAGCGTACAAAACATTAGGAACACCTTCATATTATTGAGTTGCACCCCCTTTTACCCTCAGAACAGCCTTGATTTGTCAGGGCATGCTGGCCCATGCTGACTTCTATGCTTGTTGGCTGGGGGGGTGGACCATTCTTGAAGCACATGGGAAACTGTTGAGTGTGGAAAACCTAGCAGCTTTGCAGTTCTTGACACTCAAACCGGTGCGCCTGGCACCTACTACCATACCCCGTTCAAAGGCACTTAAACATTTTGTCTTGCCCATTCACCCTCTGAATGGCACACATACACAATCCATGTCTCAATTGTCTCAAGGTTTAAAAATCATTCTTTAACCTGTCTACTCCCTTTCATCTACACTGATTTGAAGTGGATTCAACAAGTGACATCAATAAGGGGTCATAGCTTTAACCTGGATTCACCTGGTCAGTCTGTCATGGAAAGAGCTCCTAAAGTTCCTAATGTTTTTTACACTCAGTGTAGACTGATGGAGGGGTTGAGGACAAAGGATGTTTTCTGTTAGAGGTCGACTATCAGTTTAATCTTGGCCGCAGCTGAGCCTATACTGTAATACAGAGTTTAGCCTCTCATCATAGTGGACACTGGCCAGAGAGAGTCCCTCTGATTGGCTGGTGTGGGAGGAAATCCACTGTGATAGGCTAATCTGCATCCACCATTAGTGCTGCATCCGTACACATGACCACCGCTGCACTGCCTGACATCTGTGTCATGGTGAGGAGGTGGTAATCCTGAAGGCAGGGACCAAGCTCTGTGTGTGTGTGTGTGGTGTGTGTGTGTTATAGACAGCGCATCTCGTGAGGAGGTGCATCATGAGTACCCTGACCCCCCCAGTGATGAACACAGTCTGGACATCCAGCAGCAGGCTCTGCTCAGGGAGCAACAACGCAGGATCAGGAACATGAGGAGAGGAGAAGAGTCAGGTCAGTCTCGCACGCACAGACAGACAGAGAGCGACACACACACTGTTCTTAATGTGTCTCTCCCATCCTGACAGACTTCTTTGAGCCGTATGTGGAGCGACAGCCTCGTTATCATCCTGTGAGTTCACTGTTCTCTTGTTACATCTGAGCCAGCTTCCTCTGGCCACTCCTGGCTGGGGAAACTCATGTCTGACTTTGTCCAGACTGAGATTTTTATAGGTGTCTGACTATCTGTTATTCTGTGTCTATCCTGTCAGAGGGAGAAGCCAGGCCAAGACCACCAGAGAGTCTCTTTATTGGAGTCAGAGAGCGCTTATATTGGTGAGCCTGCTGGGCATACAGCCTGTTTTTTTTAGAGGTGTGGCCTGGTGTTGTCGGTGACTGAACAAATATTCTCCTGAGGACGTGCTTACTGGATAGAAATGAATAGTGATACATTGGGGTACAGTATTACAATGAAGTGGATATGGGATGAACACACACACGCTACACTACAGCCAATTGAGGGGAGGGGCATTGGGCACGATCTGGGTAGCTGCCAGTGCCAACACGGCACATGTGAAGCCAATGGCACCCACACAGCTGGTGCCAGTCCTGCGAGAGGGCAGAGAGCCTGTGCCAGCTGCATGGTGGGTTTAGCAAGACCGGACTGAGAGAGGAAGGTAGGAAGGGAATGTGCTGCAGCTGCTATAGTGTTAACCCCCCAATATTGCCCTCATATTTTTACCACTGCTGTAGCATGTTCATTTTAAAGAGACTTGGGAGTAATAACAATTCAGTCATCCAACCTTGCTTGTTTGTAAATGTGTTACTGTGCCGTGTCCTCAGATTACCCCAATGGTGACACAGGGTCCCCATCCCCAACGCAAGCCCAGGTTAACCTGAAGTCCAGACAGCCCTTAGCCCAGGAGAGGGAGAGCAGGAGGCCTGCCAGGAGAAGAGACTTTGAGGATGTAAGAGTCTATTCCAGAGGAGTGAAAGAAAGAGCCCTCATCACATAATTAGTGCCACTTCAACAGCTCTTTAATGAGTCCATTCATGTCCACCATTTGAGACAGGCATTGGGGAAAGGATTCTAGAGAAGATAAAACACAACCGTCCCTCTTTTCTAGGTTTTAGAATTAGAAGATAAGGGGAGATGAACAAACACATTTCATGGGGGGAAGCAACACGATCAGGCTTTCAACTCACTCAAGCTGGGTAGTGCAGCAGCAGTTTTCCTCTTCATGTCAGTCATTGCAGAAATGTCCAGTTTATCAACTAGCCCATGTTAGCTAACATTTTTTAGCCCATCGATTTTGTTGAGTCACTCAGATATCGCATGAAGACATAAGACATAAGACCTGCAAAATGTTCTCTCCACTAACAAGAGGGATGTGAACAGTTTGTGTCATGGACAAGTGTATATTCTCTCTGTAGTCTTTAGTAACCTGTAATCTTTAGTAACCTGCTGTACTCAGAGATGTTGTGATGTTTCCATGTTGTGGTCCAGGACATGGTGACTCCCGGTGGTCAGAGGGATGACGAGGGCCAACCGGATGCCCAGTCTCTATTCTCTGTGGCCAGCCTGAACATTGAGGGGGTTAAGGACCGCAACCAGAGACGCATCCGCAGACTGGATGACTTCAACGACCACAACTGGAAATCAGGTGAGAGCGACATCACATGTCTTTGTGGTTTACTTTATTACATTAAAGTACAGAACAGTTATTGACAAGGACATTCAATTCTACATTTAAAAAATATGTAATTATTTAACCTTTTATTTAACAAGGCAAGTCAGTTAAGAACAAATTCTTATTTACCCTGACGGCCTACCCCGGTCCAATTGTGTGCCGCCATATGGGACTCCTAATCACGGCTGGATGTGATGCAGCCTGAATTCGAACCAGGGACTGAAGTGCCTTAGACCGCTGCGCCACTCGGGAGCCCAAATAAAAAAATATATATATTGGAAAGACGCCAAGAGACAACAAAAGTGAAACATTTGGACACTCATTCCAGGGTTTTTCTTTATTTTTACTATTTTCTACATTGTAAAATAATAGTGAAGACATAAACTATGAAATAACACATGGAATCATGTAGTAACCAAAAAACTGTTAAACAACATTCTTCAAAGTAGCTACCATTTGCCTTGATGACAGCTTGTACTTTCTTGGCATTCTCTCAACCAGCTTCATGAGGAATGCTTTTTTATTTTGTCTTGAAGGAGTTCCCACATATGCTGAGCACTTGTTGGCTGCTTTTCCTTCACTCTGCGGTACAACTCATCCCAAACCATCTCAATTGGGTTGAGGTCAGGTGATTGTGGAGGCCAGGTCATCTGATGCAGAACTCCATCACTCTCCTTCTTGGTCAAATGTATTTAGTACTTTTTTGGTTACTTCATTATCCCATATGTGTTACTTCATAGTTTTGATGTCTTCACTATTATTTTACAATGTAGAAAATAGTAAAAATAAAGAAAAACCCTTGATTGAGTAGGTGTGTCAACTTTTGACTGGTAATATATATATATATATATATATATATATATATACAGTATAGTTAAACTAGATCTTTAGAAAGAGGAGAGGCACTGTCCTACAGTAACCTCTAGTGGAAGAGCGTTCTATGAATGGCATGGCTATAGATCACAGGCTGCCGGTTGCACCTTAATTGGGCGGGCTCATAGTAATGGCTGGAACAGAATGAATACAATGCTATTGAACACGTCAAATACACAGTTTCCATGTGTTTTAATAACATTTCATTCACTCCATTCCAGCTATTATTATTATTATTATTATTATTATTATTATGAGTGTCCTCGCCTCAGCAGCCTCCTGCGCTTTATATATAACTGAATAGAGGTAGAGAGGACAAGGTTGTCCTCATCCTTAACGCACCAAGAACTGCAAATCATTCACTGCTGCAACATAGAGGCTTTTTGGTAGATTCCTTTCTAAAATAAATGACATGATAAATGCAGATCTAGGTATCTCACGTTAGGATTGGGCCATCGGGTGTCTTTCTGTGTGAATGACAAGGCTCTCTGGTCTCCAGGAGGGCTGTCAGCCGATGAAGGGGACCACCTCTCGCTGCGGTCCACCCCATACCACCCGGACAGGCGTGTGTCTGTGGAGACGGTTGCCACGGAGCCCTGGCTGCGGCCTGGCACATCGGACCCGCTGAAGAGGTTAGGGACTGGTCATAACCGGAGAGAGAGGCCGGTTACTAGAGGCATCCTGGACGGGGACGGGCCCTCCACCTACCATGGATGACCTGTGACCTTTTTAGGTCTGTTGACCTCATCTACACATAGGATCCCTTTCTAGTGCACTACTTCTGACTAAAGTCTGTGCCCTTGATTTCAAAGCCAAAGAGGTGTATTTTCTATATGCAGTCGATCCCTATTTCTCATTTTACAAAATTAACATGGGCTATATCTGTCTCGGGATCAGATGAGCGCAAAAAAACATCCATGTTTGTGCTTTTTACTCTGAAAAAACTATTAATGTAGCTTATGTATGTGTCCATTTTGAACCTATAAAGCCCCCAGAGGGGACGTCCTAATGGAGATGAGAGCGGTGGTAGCAGAGATATTTCAGTCTCTGTATACAACGGCTTTAGCCTGGGTACCAGTCTCTAGCGAACATTCCACTCCTTGCCACTCCTTGTCATTGCCAAAGAGACTGGCCTTTTGGGCAATCTCAACGTTCAATATGCAGCCGGATTTACAGCGCAGTTGCTGATTGGTAGTTGGAAACAACATTCATATTTTCCATGGCAACGTTCTGGAACATGAGGTGGGTGCAAATTTGACACCATATAAAATTAAAATTGGTGGATTAATAGCCCAGCCTGTGGATTAATTTCAAATGTACACATCTGTCTTCACTATTCCCTTCTTGTGCAATCATGCATCTCAGCTGGCATCTCCACTGGGCCCTTTTCCATCCTCTGTATTCCTTTTATAGCTCTTGAACCAGTAGCCTAGCCCAACGTCCCAGCAGTAGCAATATACAATAGTTTGGTCACTTATTTTGAGAAATAGAAAATATATTTTTTGGTGTTTCTCAAAATAATATATATATATATATAGGAAATATATATATATATAGAAAAGAAGTGCCTTGCTCTTGCTTGCTGGATATGAAATAGGCTACAGCATTCACAATGAACTGCTGGGGAACTTTGAATGGCGAGAGCTTCTCTGGTGAGACGCGATCACATTGGCTGGTGGTAAACATGAAATAAACGTAAATCCTCTGTTCTCCCAGCGCCAAATGTATGTTTACAATGACATATATTACGTCAGAAAGCCCAATGTTTCCCAATCGCATGTATGAATGAAGTTTTCCAATCAGTCTAATTTGCATTCAACATTGTGACTGGAGGATAGCTGTGAGGGTTAGAAAATCAGGATCAAATCATCTGATCTCTTCGAGCTCATTAGTGATGATATAATGTTCATATTTGAAGATTGCCGAATGGCCAGTCTCTTTGGCAAGGAGTGGAATGATAGCTAAAGAGACTGGTACTCCAGCTACAATGGCTCCGTGTAGTGAGGAGGAGCAGGGCAGCGTCAGTGAGTGTCTGCTCTGCTCAGAGTGAAGCCAGTAGACAGTGAAGAATTCCAGCACTGGGTCCTGAGTTGCACCACTCAGAGATACTGCAGAAGGGCTACGGTGTGGATGATGGCTAGGCTCTGGTCTGGTCTGCTAATCTTTTGAATGTACTTTGGCAAAATAAATGTATATTTAAAACGTGAAATGTGAATCTGATGTTGAAATGTTTGTATGTATCAATTAAAGATGTGATAATATATATATATATATATATATATATATGAGAGAGAAATATTCAGATTTTTAAAATAAATTATTTTAATAATCTAGCTTTTTTTCCAGGCTGGTCCTTGAAGCTTAGTCCGTTCCTTGTGAGGCAGACTCATATGGGTCTTTTGCGTCCCTTTGATATTTTAATATCAAAGAAATTGAAATTGTGAAATTGTGAACCAATATTGAATTTTAAAAGCCTGTTATATTAAATGAAGTGCCCTTTTAAATATAGACCACATGGACTGTTGAATAATTCTGTAATCAATTCAGCATATGGACATGTCCCTCTGTCAACCCCATTTCACTTCTAGGAAGATTTCAGTCCACTTAATCCCAAGTTTTCACCATCATACATCTGTCCCTCATTTTAAGGTCCACCCTGTTATGTGAACTGAACTCTAGTTTTAATATGGTGAAACTATTGTTGTCAAAAGTGACATTGAACATCTAGTCAAAGAATTTTCTGGTGTTTTGTGTTGGAAGACTGAGTGGGTCGCGCGCATGACGTCAAACCTGTTACCTAGCAAGTTCCTTTTTTTTTTTTTATTGCATTCAATTGCCACTCCCTGTTGCACACAAGCTTCCATTCCCCTGGTCACGAAGGGATTTATGGCTGATTAAGAGATTTAACAATTTAAAACAATACAACCACATGCATTTAAAGTCATCAAGGATGAGTTTGAAGATTAAATCATCAACCCTGTTATTAGTAACTTATTTAACCTCTTGAGATGGGAATACTTGTTTTTTTATGAAGTTGAACATGTGCTCTTTGACAGAATGTTGAATTTTTTTTTGGGGGGGGGGGGTGGACCAAGTTACACTTCTCAAAAAGGCATAGAATTGGTGGAACAACCCATATAGTCCAATCAAATCAAAACGTCCGAACAAATCAAGTTCAAAAACTTTATTGACCTATAACCTGATTAAAATGTCGGATGATGACCAGTTTTGTACAGAAAGTTGTACAGAAGTCTTTTTTCAACATAGAAAACTTTACATTGCTGTACCATATACATTTTGTTTTCTACATCCGTGAGCAAGGAATGCGTCCCATTCACAAGTCTTCTTTTAAACCACAGTTAACATTATTCGTCATTTACTCTATACATACAGCATGTCCCCAAACAAAAGAAAAATGATATTAAATATATTATGAATTTATTCAAATTTGTACACAGAGTGGAAACTAACTTGAAACATGGAAACAGACCAGTGATTCAGAAGCAGCTCACACCAGGGGCCTATTCAGAAGCATTGCAGATAGAAATGTTGTATATAGAGCTGATAATTCCTTGTAGTATATGACAATCATATCTACACACTACATTTCTATCTTGAACGTTGGAACCTCCTGAACGGGCCTGTAGTTGCTCTCCTTTTTTTCCAGTTTTAGGAGGAGTCCCAGTTATCGACTATCAGTTAAAGTCTCAGAACATATCAAATGGAATAACTTTCTGCCGTGTCGTCGTTCAATTACAAACTGCAGGACAGATGGTTCAGTCAAAATAAATAATCACAAAAGCAAAAATCTTCAATAAAGAGATCAAGTGCAGCAGAATACAGAAAAAAAGAAGGAAATAAAATCCAGTGTTATGAGATTACATTACAAAGCGCCATTTCTGTAGTTAATTTTTAATCCACAGTGCTATTGGTGTTAACTTTAGCCATCAGTGGTGCAGCCTGGAAAATATCTGAAAGATTATTGAGTAAGAATGTCACATTTCACATTACTGAATAATCGTCATTTGCATTGCATGATGTATGTGTATCCATTTCATTCTCAAGAGTAGCTTGTAAGGACACAGTCATGTCAAGAAGCAGTACCTTTTTGAAATATATTTGACTCTTCGGAGTCAGAAAGGTGGGTAGGCCAATTGTATAATCATAGTTATTCTGCAGTCGTCAGTAGAATTGGAGAATCAGATCTTCACACAATGCCAAGCCATTCTTCCAGTGATATGAGGGGCTTCAGGTAGAAGTTGCTCATAGGATCTAAGATCAGCTTGACCTCCCAATATTCTAACCTTAACCATAAGGGGATGCAAAAACTGGCCTTCGATCAGTTTCTAGGGGCAACTTCAACCTACTCTGAAATGAGGGGGCATTTCCTGTCACATGACCAGTCAGGTTCACAGTAGAGATCCCTGGCAGTTTCCTGTACTGGGGGATTCTGGGTAACTGCCAAATCCAGAGGGGGTGAAGTCTGGTCAGATGCACCCCTTGTAGTAAGTACCCTGGGGGATGGGAGACCATAGTCCTAAAGGGTTTGTGGACAAACCCAAGGCAAGAGGGGAGGAGGACTTCCAAGTTCCAGGCTTCCCTATCCAGAGGTCTCGGTGCCAGCCCGCTACAAGTGGAACATCACTGGGCTTCCTCTCCAGCCACCTCCCCTCTCTCCACCTCAACTTCCAGTCCTGGTTCTGGCATTGGTTCTTGTTCCGGCTGGGAGGTGTCAGGTAGCTGGGCGATCTGGAACACGATCCCGATGCGTAGGTAGAACTTCCGCAGCACGGACCGCAGTTCTGGGATAAGATCAATCTGCATGATCTCACACAGCAGAGGGTAGTACCTGGACGCATGGGCCTTGAACTGGGGACCAAGAGACAGAGACAAAACATCTACATACAGATTGATATCCATACAAAGACGGAGTTAAGTCTCCTTGAACATGTCACTGACAATGACCTGACCAGATCAATGGCCTGTCAATGTTGTTAATGGTTGAGATCCTTACCCTGTCATCACTGATCTTCAGGACCTTGGTGAGGAAGAGGAGGAGTAGGTTTGTCCAGGCTTCTCTGTGGCTCTCTGATGTTAGAGTCAGGAAGTAGGCTACTGCCTCACTGCACACACTAGAGGGAAATAAGAAGGGATCATGACAACATGACTCATTTGCCATATGAAAACTTTTCAGTGACACAGGATTAAGATGCGATTCACTAATTAATTAGCACCCAGACTTATTTCACTGCCAACGTGAAATTGTTTGATGAGTTGACTACACCAGCCACAGGGAGAGGAGCAGCCATGACCTCAGCATTTCCCTCTAGCCCTCACCCTGGACCTTTCCTCAGAAACGCCATCTGCCAGCCCTTCATCCCTCCACCTCCTCCTCCTCTCTTTCCCACCTCCCAGTTCCCCTACACTCCATGACCTAGTCACCTCCCAAATATGTTTAGTTATTTTAGAACACTGCCATAATCAACCCTGCAATACTGTTGCAGTCTCCTCTAGCATGCCCTGCTGTGTTTGTGTGGTGTGTGTCAGTTTGCTGCTGCAGTCTCCTCTAGCATGCCCTGCTGTGTTTGTGTGGTGTGTGTCAGTTTGCTGCTGCAGTCTCCTCTAGCATGCCCTGCTGTGTTTGTGTGGTGTGTGTCAGTTTGCTGCTGCAGTCTCCTCTAGCATGCCCTGCTGTGTTTGTGTGGTGTGTGTCCGTTTGCTGCTGCAGTCTCCTCTAGCATGCCCTGCTGTGTTTGTGTGGTGTGTGTCAGTTTGCTGCTGCAGTCTCCTCTAGCATGCCCTGCTGTGTTTGTGTGGTGTGTGTCAGTTTGTTGCGCATCTTTGTGACAGTGCAATTCAGTGAGTGTTCCCTTTGTCTCTCCCTCTCCGGCTAACTCTCTCTCCCCCTTCTTTCTCTGTCTCTCTCTCCCTCACACACGAATGCACATAGAGACCGACAACCTAAAAGTTTCCTGCTAATCTAGACACTGCCTTTAATACAAAGTGAAAGAGAAAGAAAGAGGAAAGAGACAAGATGATAGCTACTTGGTTATCCTCTAAAAGAGACAAGGCGATGACAACTGTGTTGACTCGGTAATAACAACGGCATCCTGTCTGTTTGTGGATCCATATACAATACCCACTATCCATTCCAGACATTTCAGATAGCTGTCACATTTAGACAGGCTGTCTAAATGAGTGGAGAGAGTGGGAGTCATCGACTGTTGGCGATACATCAACACAATCTGACTCAGTCATTCTCTCTCAGGACCAATTTATTTCGATTCCACTCTCGCTTTGGTGGATAATTCAGTTTTGCGTCGGCAACTGTGACTTCTCTATTCCCTAGTAAACAGAGGCGTGACTCTGTCTCAGTCCCTCGGACAGCTGTGGTCAGGGTCAGGACAGAGCACCGGTGTCGTATCGAGATGCGTGCCCACCCCCCCATTCAACTCTGCTCCCCTCTAATGACATGGACTGATCAATGCCTGTCCTCTCCCATCAGCCTGCCCTCTCCCAGCAGCCTGTCCTCTCCCAGCAGCCTGCCCTCTCCCAGCAGCCTGTCCTCTCCCAGCAGCCTGTCCTCTCCCAGCAGCCTGTCCTCTCCCAGCAGCCTGTCCTCTCCCAGCAGCCTGTCCTCTCTCCCAGCAGCCTGTCCTCTCCCAGCACCCAGTCCTCTCCCAGCAGCCTGTCCTCTCCCAGCAGCCTGTCCTCTCTCCCAGCAGCCTGTCCTCTCTCCCAGCAGCCTGTCCTCTCCCAGCAGCCTGCCCTCTCCCAGCACCCAGTCCTCTCCCAGCAGCCTGTCCTCTCTCCCAGCAGCCTGTCCTCTCCCAGCAGCCTGCCCTCTCCCAGCAGCCTGTCCTCTCCCAGCAGCCTGTCCTCTCCAAGCAGCCTGTCCTCTCCAAGCAGCCTGCCCTCTCCCAGCAGCCTGTCCTCTCCCAGCAGCCTGTCCTCTCCCAGCAGCCTGCCCTCTCCCAGCAGCCTGCCCTCTCCCAGCAGCCTGCCCTCTCCCAGCAGCCTGCCCTCTCCCATCAGCCTGCCCTCTCCCAGCAGCCTGTCCTCTCCCAGCAGCCTGCCCTCTCCCAGCAGCCTGCCCTCTCCCATCAGCCTGTCCTCTCCCAGCAGCCTGTCCTCTCCCAGCAGCCTGTCCTCTCCCAGCAGCCTGTCCTCTCCCAGCAGCCTGTCCTCTCCCAGCAGCCTGTCCTCTCCCAGCAGCCTGCCCTCTCCCAGCAGCCTGTCCTCTCCAAGCAGCCTGCCCTCTCCCAGCAGCCTGTCCTCTCCCAGCAGCCTGTCCTCTCCCAGCAGCCTGTCCTCTCCAAGCAGCCCTTCATAAATAACAGGCGTCTGACATGCCCTTGCTCCCCCTCATGAAAAATTATGAAAGTTGTTTATTCTGGTAGATAGCTGCCTGCTGCCTGGTTCTTAAATACCCCAGACATTCCATTTATAGGATTTAAATAAAAGTAATGTTTGCAGAGAATTCCACCCACACCAAAGCAGCAAATTAGTTATAAAATATTTTTGTAAATCGAGAGCACATTCTGGGCATCCTCCAGACATATGTGAAAATACAGTACTTCCCTCCGTATGACTCCCATCACACACTGCTCCATGATGGAGGTTTGTGTGTGCAGTGAGAGGATGATCAGGGATTGTCGTGACATGGTGAAAGGCTCGTTAGTGAGAGGGAGAGGAGCAGAACAACAGCAGGAAGCAGTAGAAAAGAACTGCAGAGGGCATTTGTATAGCTTGACAGGCGCCATTCAGTGATATGGTGGTGGGGCGTGGCGGTCCTTCCTTACTTGAGCAGCTGTCTCTGGACCTCTTCCCAGGCAGTCTGACGGCTGTCATCAGTGTACATCCGGAACAGGATCCTCAGGCCACACGCCAGACTGCTGGTCTCCTGCTTCAGCAGATTGGGCTTTGACTTCCCTTTAAAACCTGGAACAGACAGAGAGAGAGAGTGGTTACTGCCCGTTACAGTCACAGAGAGGCCCATTACAATTAGGGAGTACAAACGAGGGACATTGTGCCAATTGTTCAAAGAATTCCATTTGAGATTCATAACATCACTCTTCTACTTCATGTCATTCTAGCAGATTCCTCGGGTGGTGCACTGCAGAGCCATAGATGGACGCTGGTATAACCGCCTCTGTTCTGGTGCAGTGACCCACCTGCCTTCCAGAGAGTGGTCCTCTGCTCGTTGTTGGCGTTGAAGGCTTTGGCGAAGTGGTGGGACTCCAGCAGACAGTCCAGCAACTTGAACAGCTGTTCTGAGGTCAGATAGTGGTACATTCCCTGGTCCTGGGTCTCCACAAGTACGTCTGCTGTGTCCAGAGAATCTCTCTGGAGAGGACCAACACATACATACACAACCATTAGACAACCAACACATACATACATACAACCATTAGACAACCAACACATACATACAAAACCATTAGACAACCAACACATACATACACAACCATTAGACAACCAACACATACATACACAACCATTAGACAACCAACACATACATACACAACCATTAGACAACCAAACACATACATTACACAACCATTAGACAACCAAACACATACATTACACAACCATTAGACAACCAAACACATACATTACACAACCATTAGACAACCAACACATACATACACAATCATTAGACAACCAACACATACATACAACCATTAGACAACCAACACATACATACACAACCATTAGACAACCAACACATACATAGACAACCATTAGACAACCAAACACATACATACACAACCATTAGACAACCTTTCGACAACCAAACACATAGAGCCTTCTCACTTTTTTGTTGTCAATAGATTCCTCCTTCCATAACAACTACTACAATAAGAACATACAGTGGGGCAAAAAAGTATTTAGTCAGCCACCAATTGTTTAAGTTCTCCCACTTAAAAAGATGAGAGAAGCCTGTAATTTTCATCATAGGTACATCGGTTCAACTATGTCATAGGTTCAACTATGACAGACAAAATGAGGAAAACAAATCCAGAAAATCACATTGTAGGATTTTTTATGAATTTTTTTGCAAATTATGGTGGAAAATAAGTATTTGGTCACCTACAAACAAGCAAGATTTCTGGCTCTCACAGACCTGTAACTTCTTCTTTAAGAGGCTCCTCTGTCCTCCACTCGTTACCTGTATAAATGGCACCTGTTTTAACTTGTTATCAGTATAAAAGACACCTGTCCACAACCTCAAACAGTCACACTCCAAACTCCACTATGGCCAAGACCAAAGAGCTGTCAAAGGACACCAGAAACAAAATTGTAGATCTGCACCAGGCTGGGAAGACTACTACAATTATTAGGAAATGGAAGACATACAAGACCACTGATAATCTCCCTCGATCTGGGGCTCCACGCAAGATCTCACCCCGTGGGGTCAAAATGATCACAAGAACGGTGAGCAAAAATCCCAGAACCACACGGGGGGACCTAGTGAATGACCTGCAGAGAGCTGGGACCAAAGTAACAAAGCCTACCATCAGTAACACACTACGCCGCCAGGGACTCAAATCCTGCAGTGCCAGACGTGTCCCCCTGCTTAAGCCAGTACATGTCCAGTTTGCTAGAGAGCATTTGGATGACCCAGAAGAAGATTGGGAGAATGTCATATGGTCAGATGAAACCAAAATATAACTTTTTGGTAAAAACTCAACTCGTCGTGTTTGGAGGACAAAGAATGCTGAGTTGCATCCAAAGAACACCATACCTACTGTGAAGCATGGGGGTGGAAACATGCTTTGGGGCTGTTTTTCTGCAAAGGGACCAGGACGACTGATCCGTGTAAAGGAAAACAGCCCCAAAGCATGATGTTTTCACCCCCATGCTTCACAGTAGGTATGGTGTCCTTTGGATGCAACTCAGCATTCTTTATCCTCCAAACACGACGAGTATCGTGAGATTTTGAGTGAAAACCTCCTTCCATCAGCAAGGGCATTGAAGATGAAACGTGGCTGGGTCTTTCAGCATGACAATGATCCCAAACACACCACCCGGGCAACGAAGGAGTGGCTTCGTAAGAAGCATTTCAAGGTCCTGGAGTGGCCTAGCCAGTCTCCAGATCTCAACCCCATAGAACATCTTTGGAGGGAGTTGAAAGTCTGTGTTGCCCAGCAACAGCCCCAAAACATCACTGCTCTAGAGGAGATCAACATGGAGGAATGGGCCAAAATACCAGCAACAGTGTGTGAAAACCTTGTGAAGACTTACAGAAAACGTTTGACCTCTATCATTGCCAACAAAGGGTATATAACAAAGTATTGAGATAAACTTTTGTTATTGACCAAATACTTTTTTTCCACCATAATTTGCAAATAAATTCATTAAAAATCCTACAATGTGATTTTCTGGATTTTTTTCCCTCATTTTGTCTGTCATAGTTGATGTGTACCTATGATGAAAATTACAGGCCTCTCTCATCTTTTTAAGTGGGAGAACTTGCACAATTGGTGGCTGACTAACTACTTTTTTGCCCCACTGTATAGTAAGTACATCAGCGTTTCCCAAACTTTGAGCTGGGGACCCCAAGGGCTGCACGTTTTGTTTTTTGCCCTAGCACGATTCAAATAATCATAGCTTGATGATGAGTTGATTATTGGAATCAGCTGTGTAGTGCTAGGACAAAAACCTAAACGTGCAACCCTTAGGCCCGGGTTTGGGAAACGCTGCAGTAGATACATTTAACATTTTCAATGATCAGTCCATCCAGCCAAACTATTGAAAATTAATCTGGCAAAAACAAACATTTTAGCAAGAAATGTGTCCTTCCCCAAAGTTCTGAAGCAGTAATACCTCTCATCCTCCACAGAGGGAGTGAGCCGTTACCTGTGCAGCAGCCAGGTTCTCAGCATCCTCCTTCCTGCTGGTCGCAGGGAAGAAGACCATGTTGTCTATGGTCTGGATCAGCTCCAACTGCACCACACACTTAATGAGCAAGGCTGAGAATAACCTCTGCTCCTGGATCTCTGTGGAACACACACACACACACACACACACACACACACACACACACACACACACACACACACACAAATAATGAGCATAAGGTTGAAAAACACTCCAGTTACACAAGGCGTAAAAGTGGTAAAAGTGAGAGAGACACTAACTTATTGGGGTCCTGTTTCTGGGGCCGTCCTCATAAATGCCTGTGCTGTACTGACTCTGCCGCCGGGTCTCCATGGCAACCCTCTCTGCGCTGTTGATGGAATGCTGGTCCTCGGAATGGGACTGGATGTCCACGGACTTCTGGGAAATTGAGTCCTGAAGGCACATGGGCAGAAGTTATTTTGTCTGCATGGTACTGGGTTACGTTGCTGTACGGTCTAATCCGGCATAAGAGATACACCAGACTGACTGGAAGACCTACAGTGCAGTCAGGGTTTGAAACATACCAGCTGTCTGTCTGATATGTCCTGTGGTGTCATGGGATCTCCCTCTGCTCCTGCTGGTCTCCATGTTAACAGCCTGACGAGGGCAGAGAGGTACGATATGTGACAGGACAGTGCTACTCTACTTTTACACAGCATGACAGTGTTATACCATACACAGACAGTCAGATATCACTCTTAACTAAACAATGGTAGAAGTGACCCCGGCCATTAAATACCACCTCTCCCGTCCCTTCTTATTGGGTGTGTCTTCATATGAAGTTTATACTGGGGCGGCAGGTAGCCTAGTGGTTAGAGTGTAGAGGCGGCAGGTAGCCTAGTGGTTAGAGCGTTGGACTAGTAACTGAAAGGTTGCAAGATTGAATCCCTGAGCTGACAAGGAAAAATAAATCTGTCGTTCTGCCCCTGAACAAGGCAGTTAACCCACTGTTCCTAGGCCGTCATTGAAAATAAGAATTTGTTCTTAGCTGACTTGCCTAGTTAAATAAAGGATTTTTTTTTTTTATAAAAAAATATGACTCGGTGCTCTCCATGTTTACTATCACTATGGTCATCAATAACACAATCATCACAGACAATATTCCCAGATGAATCTCAGCGATATGAATAAAGCCTGCATCAGTATCTTACGCGTGTGGGATGGTGGTCTTGAAGATGTCCAGCATGCAGTTACAGGTCTTGTCCCAGGTCTCCGGAGTAAACTTCTCTCCATTCAGGATGACCACGTTCTCCAGACAGTTGGTGCCTGACCGGGCCAACTGCTCATTATCTAGGCCGAGAGGGAGAGGAGGAGTCAAGAAAAGAGAGAGTGGAGAGAATAAGTGAGGGACTGCTGGTTTAGCAGTCCATACGCATCTGGATCACATATACCGCTGCAACATGGGTTCAAATCCATCCTACTGCTATTTCACTATACTCTCTACCTCCATCTTATCCAGTCAACCAAAAAATGACCCACTCCTTAAAGAAAAAAGGAGAGGAAATATGGACTGAATGGAAGGTGTACTCAGTATAAACCCAGGACTGAATGGAGGTGTACTCAGTATAAACCCAGGACTGAATGGAGGTGTACTCAGTATAAACCCAGGACTGAATGGAGGTGTACTCAGTATAAACCCAGGACTGAATGGAGGTGTACTCAGTATAAACCCAGGACTGAATGGAGGTGTACTCAGTATAAACCCAGGACTGAATGGAGGTGTACTCAGTATAAACCCAGGACTGAATGGAGGTGTACTCAGTATAAACCCAGGACTGAATGGAGGTGTACTCAGTATAAACCCAGGACTGAATGGAGGTGTACTCAGTATAAACCCAGGACAGAATGGAGGTGTACTCAGTATAAACCCAGGACTGAATGGAGGTGTACTCAGTATAAACCCAGGACTGAATGGAGGTGTACTCAGTATAAACCCAGGACTGAATGGAGGTGTACTCAGTATAAACCCAGGACTGAATGGAGGTGTACTCAGTATAAACCCAGGACTGAAGGTGTCTGTCTGTCCTCACCTTGCTGAACACACCAGTACAGCTGTGCCAGGATGTCATCCAGCAGGACATCACTGAGAGACTCAAAGTACTGCGTGAACACGTCAGAGATGGCGTAAAGTGCGTGGTTACAGGTCGTCGTCATCCACTCTGCTTTCTGGCAGACCAAAACACCACAGAAGGGTTTACAACGGTTACACCAGTGCCTCTGGGCATAATCTAGTCATTGTAGCATTTGGTACTGGATACTAGTTGTACCCAGGGATTGGTGCTGTAAATTGTGGAACCAATGGTGTACATATGGAAATAGGCATTGGTTACACAGGAGATACAGCTGGGTCTTTGATGAATGGGTATTTGGGATGTAGAGACTTGCCTCAGTTTGCTGCTCAGGCAGTTTCATGTTGTCAAAGATCCTGAAGACGATCCTGAACAGATCCTGCCACCAGTGTTTCTCAAAGGTGTGTCCATAGGTCTTCATCACCTCAAACATCACCGTCAGACCCCTGACACACACACACACACACACATTTACTCAACAGTACACCTTTACCATCAGTTCAGACTTAATATTCCCATCTAGGATGGCACAGGACTAAAACTCTTCTCACCTGGTCCTGACGTCCAGTTTACACCTGTTGATGATGCAGGACAGCTCAAAGAGGATGGGGAACCACCCTCTCACCCAAACCCGGTCCTCTGGGACTACATTCATATCATCACTGGTGTAGTCTTTGAACGCCTGCCAGAGAGAAAACAGGATTGCTTACCACCATGCCCGAAGATGACACACACATACACGGACATGCGGACAAACACTAACGTTTTAACAGTCTAAGCCGTATGTACGGTTCACTGGAGGCTTTCCCTGGATTTGCCCCACTGCCCATGCGCGTGCGCACACACACACACACACACACACACACACACACACACACACGCACACACACACACACACACACACACACACACACACACACACACACACACACACACACACACACACACACACCTAATCCCCTCCTCTCCTCTTGTCCACCCCCACACACCACCCCACACAAACAAACAGAAAGCAGGCTGTGGGGCTGGAGGGTAGAGACAAGAGACCTTGGGGAAAAGTACTGGCAGTAAGCACCATATTTTCTAACATGGTACATTTTCATATGCAAAGCTGTCATTAAAGCAAAGGGTGGCTACTTTGAAGAATCTCAAATATAAAATATATTTTGATTTGTTAAACACTTTTTTGGTTACTACATGAATCCATATGTGTTATTTCATAGTTTTGATGTCCCCACTATTATTCTACAATGTAGAAAATAGTAAAAATAAAGAAAAACCCTGGAATGAGTAGGTGTGTCCAAACTTTTGACTGGTAGTGTATATATACAGTCACAGTGGTCAGGTACTCTGTTTAGGGCCAAATAGCATTCTAGTTTGTTCTGTTTTTTTGTTAATTCTTTCCAATGTGTCAAGTAATTATCTTTTTGTTTTCTCATGATTTGTTTGGGTCTAATTGTGTTGCTGTCCTGGGGCTCTGTGGGGTCTGTTTGTGTTTGTGAACAGAGCCCCAGGACCAGCTTGCTTAGGGGACTCTTCTCCAGGTTCATCTCTCTGTAGGTGATGGCTTTGTTATGGAAGGTTTGGTAATCGCTTCCTTTTAGGTGGAATACAGGTAAAACATTATTATTATTTTTGTATATACACAGATATATCTCTAATTTGGGAGATGCTGTTATCTAGAGTGACTTACAATGTTTAGCTGGTAAGTCACAAGAAAAATATGAATGTTTGGGGAACAGTCATGGTCTAACATGAACAACTATGGGCAGTACCATTTGATGTTCAGCAATGTCTGATTTGGGTTCAGGTCTTAACTATGAAACCTGGTAATAAACCCAGTCCAGTGTTTGTTTGTAACTGACCTGGGGCCTGTCAGAGACGTATTTGGCGCAGTGTCGGATGAGGCGGATGGCCTCCATGCTGGTGTCCGGGAAGGAGGCGTTGCAGGCGAACTCAGACAGACACTTGACTGCATCCTGGAAGGAGTCTATGGTAGCTGGGAAGTGCTTCTCAAATACATTCGCTGAGAGAAGACAGATGAAGATCAGAGGAAATGGATCAAATTGGATTCTGATGACTAAAGTTAACTGATCTGTCAATCAGAATTACATTCCATGGCCCTGTCATCAAAAATACTAAAATAAACAACTTGAGGATTAAATATTAATCTAATAGTGAAACCATCATATTGAAAATAACACATTATAAGATAGAGACAGGACAGATCAGATATGAAAGTTCTTAGCCCGAGGTGTGTGTGTGTTAGTAACTCACTGGAGATGTGCCCCGTGGTCTGGAAGGCCAGCTCTACGATGCTCTCGTCCTGGTCCGAGGCAGCCAGGTGGAACACTGAGAAGATGTTCTTCCAGCCCGACCGGATGTTCCCCGCCTGTGAGTTGACCATCTGGGCTATGCAGCGCACCACCATGTCCCTGATCGTTGGAGATCTGGAGGAGCAGGAGGAGGACATATGGGTTATACTGTATGTGAAAGAACGTTGGACTATGAGGAGGATCATCCATACTGCAGTACAAGTACCCCTGCTACAGCCCTTTATTCAGCCCTTCTCATTTTCCCCCTTTTGGATGTTGTGACATACTGGTTTCAGACAGTGACTGTTGTCATAGCAAAGAGCTGGTCTATTTTTCCGGGTGCTTTGAAGAATGAGAGAGGACCAGCCTCTGCACAAAAGTACTCTCACACACTGAGTCTAATGAACACATAGCACCACAGGGCGTCCGTGGCTTTACGTGGCTCCCTGCCACTTCCTCTGAGCTGTAACACTCTTCTCACAGTAAACCAGTGGTTGGATTTGGGACTGGTAGTGCTCCTTCACATCAATGAAAACAGCCTTTAACTCCAATTTGAATCAACTGCATCTGTGTCACAACTTCAACTCTGTTATCTTTGATTTAGTTGCCAGAGTGCAATTCTAGTGCTCAAAACCAAGAAGAGATATTATATAAAATCACAATCTCCATCTCGGGTTAGATCTGACTAAGGATGTTGCGGTGACCATATAACCACCACACCGTCGGTTACGAGTCATGAAGGCAGTCAAATTTCATGTGACCGTTTAGTCACGGTAATTAGGCTTCTCCAAGCTCTGATATGCTGCTGCTGGTCATTAGTAGCCTACAAAGCCTTCTAACTTCCTGGTACTCAGCACTCTATTGTCCCTCTAATCACTCTGACATCAATGCAAATGTCTTCGAAACAGGTGCATGATAATGGTCCATTCTAAATCAAATCAAATTTCACACATATATATTATTTAGTATATGTAAAGACCAGATTAAATCAAGAATAGTCTGCTGGGTGACAATATGAGCCTATCACTTGTGAATTATATATTATCACTTGTGAATGATGCCCATCATAAGAAATTCCCTTTTTTTTTTGGCGACTTTTTAGAATCATAGTCACACACCTCAATGCACCTTTAAATTTAAAGCATTACATGCATAATCACATTTGCAGTCACTTTTGATAATGGTGTTTTCAGCTAATGGAGCATTCACTCTTAAAGGCTACTGCATGTGTGCATTGCTGCCCGTATAATGTGGAGAAATAGCCTAATAGTTTATCAGCATTTTAAGCTAAATGTTCTGATCTGTTGCGTCGGCCACATTGCGTCAAAGTTTTTTTTATGCTAGTGGTTGTATTAATTAATTTGGGATATATTGCATCCCACAACTGCCCAGACTATGTTGGGAATATTTATTTCTCGCACAGAATAGGTCAACTTTTGTACAATGGGGGATAGTAGATCGACATAAGCTAGTGATTTTGCTGTTCGTTAGGCCTACTCGTCTTGTTGGCTGACAAAAAGTAAATGTGGACGGACAGTTCTTCCAATATCTTCAATACACATTGGATAAGGAATTGGATAAGGACGTGTGCAGTTGCATCCCAGACGTGTCTGTCTTCACTTGTAGCCTGTGAGAAAGACCCGATCAAGTGATAGGAGAAGGACACCACTGTCCGCAAGAAGCATGGATGCATTAGGGTGCATTACGGCCACAAAGGGGATGCTGCCGTGAAATTCAAGGCTTTATCAAGTGCTTGTCAAATTGTGAATGAGAAACTAATGAAGTGTGTACAAAAAACAAAGCAGAGCTCATGCCTTTTTTCATCATGCAGTCTCATCATGCAGCCTAACAATATATTACACATCAAAACATATAGCCCAACATTTGTAGAACAACTAAAGTTATATTAATAACTCTAAATTAAGCATATAGGATTACCTATTTCTTTGTTAACCGCACAACACAGAATAGCCCCATGTGCACACTCCCTCAAATCATTTGGAGAAAATATTTATATTTTATTCAGCTTTGTTCAATTGTATTCTTCATACTATAAAAGAATGCCATGGAATTCTAAGCAAATCTTGTATGCTAAATGAACTAGTGTAGCCCACAACCATTTGGCAGTCACGTGTGTTCCCTCTCCGGCCTCTAGGTCACCAGGCGGCTCGTTAGGGCGCACACCTGTCACCAGCGTAAGGCGGATAATGACACTCACCTGGACTCCATCACCTCCTTGATGACCTGCCCTTTATATATGTCACTCCCTTTGGTTTCTTCCCCAGTCTTCATTGTTTCTGTTCCTGTTTCATGTCGGTGCGCTGTTTGTGTTTCTTGTTTTGCTCATTTATTAATTAAATGTATTCACTCCCTGAACTTGCTTCCTGACTCTCAGCGGACATCGTTACAGAATGATGATTCACCAAAGGGAAGCATCTGGGAGTGTTTTTTGGTGTTTTCTTTGGAGGTGATGTCGGGTCCGGGTGTCAAAACCGGAGCTACCTGGGAGGCCTCAGCCGGTTCGATAGGCTTCCATGCCGAAGCCGGTGGAACAGGTTCCCTTGCCTCAGCCGAGGCAACCGGGGAGGTCTCAGCCGGCTCATCAGGTTCACTCCTCAGCCGGTTCTTCAGGTTTCTGCGCCTCACTGGAGACAGCCGGTCCGCTCCGGATCCCGGGGATCGTCCCTGTGGTTGGCGTCCTGCGGCTGGAGCCCAATGCGCCTGGGAGGGGGTACTGTCACCTGGACTCCATCACCTCCTTGATTACCTGCCCTTTATGTGTCATTTCCTTTGGTTTCTTCCCCAGTCGTCATTGTTTCTGTTCCTGTTCCATGTCGGTGTGCTGTTTGTGTTTCTTGTTTTGTTCATTTATCTGTTAAATGTATTCACTCCCTGAACTTGCTTCCTGACTCTCAGCGGACATCGTTACGTTAATAATGGATTTATTGTGGTGTAGGCTATATAACATGGATTTATTAGACTTTGTAAAATGTAGATGTTCCAAAGGTCTGCATCAGTGGATGGTAGGCTGTGTGTCGAAGCCAGGAGATGCTAAATGTGTTTGTTAATTAACGGACAATTACTGTGAGACCGACAGTTATTTGCTTGACAATCACCGACTGGCAAAGTTTCGTGACAGCCACAGCCCTAGTTCTGACTGACTGTTTGCTCAGAGAGCTGGGTGGGTGTTTGACACAGAGCAGTGACCCAGCCCTTACAGAAAGACCAGATTTCACATGTGTTTTTGGAACACTTCACATGTGATCATGCAAAATGAGTGTGCGTTTTTCCGTAAGGGAGTACAGGGAGACTGGCTGACTGCAGCGCAAAGCGAGATAGGTGCTGAAATGTGAACCACAGAGGTAAAATACAATACTGACCTTGTGACGCCAGACTACCACAGCCAAGTGCCTAGGCAACCAGCTTGTGTGTACATGTACCACCATACACGCACCTAAGCGAGCACAACCACAAGCATATTCATGCAATTATGCTAAACACGTGCACACAAACACACTCAAATCAAATGTTATTGGTCACATACACGTGTTTAGCAGATGTTATTGCGGGTGTAGCGAAATACTTGAACCTGATTGAATCACAGGAGTCAATCAGGAATAACGTTTAAGGCAACATCCTATTTACCTGTTCTTTTTCATGATGTGCTCGAAAGGCCTCAGAAAGTCCTTCTGGAACCTGAAGTTTGCCAGCTCTCCCTTCTCTAGAAACTTCATGGACAGCTGCCGGAGAGAATCCACAGCAAAGATAGCCACGTCCTCGTTGGGGTTACATCCAACCTGAACATATAGACAGAAAGAAGTTTAACATCTCTACCCCACTCACTTACTGCAGTAACTTTTCAGTGTAACTGCAGTTATTCTGCAACTACTGCGTCCAAAATACCACAGTTGACTGCAGTTACTGCACTTTTACTGCAGTTACTGCACTTTTACTGCAGTTTCAAAACTGCAATCTTTTTTTGCAAGGGTAATAGCCTATTTTAACACTTCTGTCCTCTCCAAATCACGTTGTGTGTTCTCTGATAAACTAGACTCCAGTCAGAAACATGACTTGCAAAATAAGACATGCCGCACTTCAGAAACACAGCAGAAATCAGTGAAGTACTAAAGCCCTTAGATTAGATTCTTTAAGCTATGTGTTGCTGAGGGCAATGTTACAAAGACTGATTAACACCTGGTTAATCAGGTGTGTGGACTTTCAAGCCCAGTGTTTTCCCAACTCCGGTCCTCCAGTACCCCCTAACAGAACACATGTTTGTTGTAGCCCCGGACAAACACACCTGATTCAACTCATTTAGGGCTTGATGATTACTTGACAAGTTGATTCAGGCGTGCTTGTCCGGGGGGATACAACAAAAACATGTTCTGTTAGGGGGTACTGGAGGACTGGAGTTGGGAAACACTGATCTAGCCAACAACATGAATTGATCAATTAATGCGGAGGGGAAAAAAACAGCTGTCCCTGACAACCAGAGTTGTGGACCCCTGTTTTAAGCAGAGAAATAAATCCCAAGATGTCCACCTTGTTGAAGTGGTCTCCAATGACCTCCCAGATCCTGGACCACTGCAGTCTGATACGTCCCATGTTGTAGTAGGAGATCTCCACTATCTTCTGCAGGCTGAACATGCGGGGGTGTGTGGGCGAGGCCAGCTCATCCATAGATACAGCACACAACCAGCGCACAAAGTCCACTGAAAACACAGAGAAACCAGTGTTAGTCAACCGTCAGGACAGCCATGGTACAATGCCAATACATCCACATCGGGTAAGGATGTGATCAAACACTGTAATTGAATTCAGTTCTGATTTAGAACACTCACCAATTGCATTACCATCCAGTCTGGTAGAACCTGTGAATATTCTGCAAGAACGGAATCAATCATATTTAAAACATTTACAGTAAATTTATTCACATGATAGAACAATGGCAGAGTTAAGACCCCAAAGCAGTCAGTGGTAATACAGCAGGATCTATAAGAGACTACTACAGTAACTACCTGTCTACAGCCACCACCACACTCTGGGAGCTGGTCTCTCCTATGGACTCCTGGATACTGAGGATCTGCTTCCGGTCTACTGTCCCACCTGCTGTGGACCACAGGACAGTCAGTCACATCTCCAGAGTCAAGCATATTACCAAGCATCTCCAGAGTCAAGCATGTTACCAAGCATCTCCAGAGTCAAGCATGTTACCAAGCATCTCCAGCATCAAGCATGTTACCAAGCATCTCCAGAGTCAAGCATGTTACCAAGCATCTCCAGAGTCAAGCATGTTACCAAGCATCTCCAGAGTCAAGCATGTTACCAAGCATCTCCAGAGTCAAGCATATTACCAAGCATCTCCAGAGTCAAGCATGTTACCAAGCATCTCCAGAGTCAAGCATGTTACCAAGCATCTCCAGAGTCAAGCATGTTACCAAGCATCTCCAGAGTCAAGCATGTTACCAAGCATCTCCAGAGTCAAGCATGTTACCAAGCATCTCCAGAGTCAAGCATGTTACCAAGCATCTCCAGAGTCAAGCATGTTACCAAGCATCTCCAGCATCAAGCATGTTACCAAGCATCTCCAGAGTCAAGCATGTTACCAAGCATCTCCAGAGTCAAGCATGTTACCAAGCATCTCCAGCATCAAGCATGTTACCAAGCATCTCCAGAGTCAAGCATGTTACCAAGCATCTCCAGAGTCAAGCATGTTACCAAGCATCTCCAGAGTCAAGCATGTTACCAAGCATCTCCAGAGTCAAGCATGTTACCAAGCATCTCCAGAGTCAAGCATGTTACCAAGCATCTCCAGCATCAAGCATGTTACCAAGCATCTCCAGCATCAAGCACATCACCTGCTTGTTAACTACCGTTTATTTAACCAGTTTATAACCAAAACATGTATTAAAGGGATAAGCACTGACCCAGGCCCAGGTATTCGTCGTTGCTCTGCTCCTTGGTGCTGGTGATGAAGCCCTCTTTCCCCCGAACTGTCCCTGAGATGTACCTGGCCTTAACCCCCGTCCCGATCAGCTGGGCCAGCTCCAACTGACTGATACACTTCATTATCTGTAGGGGGGTGGGGGGCACCCATACATTCACTTATTTATTCATTCATTTGCACAGATATATCTACTCATTAGTCTTAATTAGTTGACAGAGAAACATACTTATCACATCGGTTCCACATCAAAATAAACAAAATGGAGACAAAATTATACAATACTGACAGTGATACTATAACAGCTACTACTGATTACTAGACTGAAAAATGAGATGAAAAGTGAGCAGCGGGTCCAGACCTCGTGCCAGGAGGTGCCCAGGTAGTTTCCGTCTGTGTGGGCGACGGTGATGAGAGTCTTGATGGTGTCGATGTTCTTCTGCTTCATCTCAGTGATGCCAGAGCTGGCTGTGAGCAGGGTGAACCGTGCCAGGGCCTGGATGTACGCATCCCGCTCCAGCTGTGTGTGAGTGTGAGTGAGAGTGAGAGAGAGAGTGAGAGAGAGAACTGCTTTACTCTCTCCAAAAACGTTTTGATCATGCCGAGACATACAAAGACACAAACCCGTATAATCTAAATAGGTATAATAAGTGGGCTATGTGCAGTTTTTATTTGATTTCTGTTGAAGTGTCTGTATGTCATAAGATCAATGTGTTTAAATGTCTGTTTGTACATAAAGTGGTCATGTTTATATGTTCAGCTGCCTGGCGAATGTAAATGAGCTGCCAAATGTGGTCCAACGCATCACTTCTTATACTCTGGGATGTACAGTGGGGAGAACAAGTATTTGATACACTGCCAATTTTGCAGGTTTCCCTACTTACAAAGCATGTAGAGGTCTGTAATTTTTTATCATAGGTACACTTCAACTGTGAAAGATGGAATCTAAAATAAAAATTGAGAAAATCACATGACATAAGTATTTGATACATCAGAAAATCAGAACTTAATATTTGGTACAGAAACCTTTGTTTGCAATTACAGAGATCATACGTTTCCTGTAGTTCTTGACCAGGTTTGCACACACTGTAGCAGGGATTTTGGCCCACTCGTCCATACAGACCTTCTCCAGATCATTCAGGTTTCGGGGCTGTCGCTGGGCAATACGGACTTTCAGCTCCCTCCAAAGATTTTCTATTGGGTTCAGGTCTGGAGACTGGCTAGGCCACTCCAGGACCTTGAGATGCTTCTTACGAAGCCACTCCTTAGTTGCCCTGGCTGTGTGTTTCGGGTCGTTGTCATGCTGGAAGACCCAGCCAATGCTCTTACTGAGGGAAGGAGGTTGTTGGCCAAGATCTCGCGATAAATGGCCCCATCCATCCTCCCCTCAATACGGTGCAGTCGTCCTGTCCCCTTTGCAGAAAAGCATCCCCAAAGAATGATGTTTCCACCTCCATTCTTCACGGTTGGGATGGTGTTCTTGGGGTTGTACTCATCCTTCTTCTTCCTCCAAACACGGCGAGTGGAGTTTAGACCAAAAAGCTCTATTTTTGTCTCATCAGACCACATGACCTTCTCCCATTCCTCCTCTGGATCATCCAGATGGTCATTGGCAAACTTCAGACGGGCCTGGACATGCGCTGGCTTGAGCAGGGGGACCTTGCGTGCGCTGCAGGATTTTAATCCATGACGGCGTAGTGTGTTATTTATGGTTTTCTTTGAGACTGTGGGCCCAGCTCTCTTCAGGTCATTGACCAGGTCCTGCCGTGTAGTTCTGGGCTGATCCCCCACCTTCCTCATGATCATTGATGCCCCACAGGGTGAGATCTTGCATGGAGCCCCAGACCGAGGGTGATTGACCGTCATCTTGAACTTCTTCCATTTTCTAATAATTGCGCCAACAGTTGTTGCCTTCTCACCAAGATGCTTGCCTATTGTCCTGTAGCCCATCCCAGCCTTGTGCAGGTCTACAATTTTATCCCGGATGTCCTTACACAGCTCTCTGGTCTTGGCCATTGTGGAGAGGTTGGAGTCTGTTTGATTGAGTGGGTGGACAGGTGTCTTTTATACAGGTAACGAGTTCAAACAGGTGCAGTTAATACAGGTAATGAGTGGAGAACAGGAGGGATTCTTAAAGAAAAACTAACAGGTCTGTGAGAGCCGGAATTCTTACTGGTTGGTAGGTGATCAAATACTTATGTCATGCAATAAAATGCAAATTAATTACCCTAAAAATCATACAAATGTGATTTTCTGGATTTTTGTTTTAGATTCCGTCTCTCACAGTTGAAGTGTACCTATGATAAAAATTACAGACCTCTACAAGCTTTGTAAGTAGGAAAACCTGCAAAATTGGCAGTGTATCAAATAACTGTATGTGTTGTGGTACATTGTCCCTGCCAAAAAAACTTAAGAAATACAATACAATAATATTTGGGAAACACACCATTTGAACACATACAGTGTTAGCGTGCTAACTAGATTACCTGTATGGTGAAGATGCAGGCTATCCGGATGGCAAAGCGTATTCCCTCCAGACAGAGAAAAGCCACCTCAGTGTCGTCACAGTCCTGGAGGCCCACACTGAAGGCTGCTAGGAACGGGGTCCAGGCCAGCTTGAACATGGGTCTGACATGCTCCAGGTGTGTGGCGCTGGTGAAGGGAGCCTGGACGTGACTGACAGCCTCCATCAGGGCCTTGGCTGTCTTAGCCATCTGCTCCATCTCTACATTATACAGCAGCCGCCTCTGCTTCTCACTGGCCACACCTAATCCAGGAACAAAGGCAAAGCCAAAACATCAACAAACAGTCTCTGTTTCTTTTGGCTACACCTGAACCAGGATCATATTAAAGGCTTCCTCCATTTAGCTTTTGCCTATATTTTCAGATCAGTGTATATCATAGAGGAGATGAGAGGAAGACACTTGAACAAAAGCAGTAAGGCCTGAGGAGGTGTGGTATATGGCCAATATACCACGGCTAAGGGCTGTTCTTAAGCATGACATATGCGGAGTGCCTGGATACAGCCCATAGCCGTGGTATATTTGTCATATATCACAAACCCCCCGAGGTGTCTTATTGCTATTATAAACTGGTTACCAATGTAATTAGAGCAGTAAAAATACATGTTTTGTCATACCCGTGGTATACGGTCTGATATACCACAGCTTTCAGCCAATCAGCATTCAGGGTTCGAACCCCCCAGTTTATAACTGAAAATAATCCACTCATAAACTTTCCCATTGTACAACAGAGACTATCTCAAACGTTTTCCACAGATCAGTAATACAATCTAATCAAACTATATCTTAATCCCCTTTATATCTCTTTGATTGTTATGAGAATTCTATGATCTCCACAAAGATATCAGATGGCTCTCGTCGGGTACATCTAAAGCTGATTACTTGAGAAAGATCCATTACGCCGCAAAATAGGCATTTCACATCTTGACGTCTGAACAAAATCATATTTGACACGCTCAATTTCAGTCTGTAATGACACAGTTGTGCTGGCAGACACAGAGGAACAGAGATACGCACTGTGCTTGTTGGATTTCAGAGTAATTTCCTTGGTCTCCTTCATAGCGATCTTCTTCCCTGCGATCTCGTCGTAGATGGCAGACAGATATTCCTCCGGTAGATCCTTGCTGTCGTTGATCCCTCTGTTCATCTTGATGTATTGCTCTTTAGTCATCTTGTTCTTCACCTTTGAAAAGTAAAATATGAGATGTATTACCATAACCATACCCTGTCTGTCTGCCAGCCTGTCTGTCTCTCTGCGCCGGCCTATTTGTCTGTTTATCTGTCTGCCTGCCTGTCTGTCTGTCTATTTTCCTGTATGTCTGCCTGTCTGTCTGCCTATTTGCCTGTCTGTCTGCCTGCATGTCTGTCCGTCTCTCTCCGCCGGCCTATTTGTCTGCCTGTCTGAATGCCTATTTGCCTGTCTGTCTGCCTGCATGTCTGTCTGTCTATTTTCCTGTATGTCTGCCTGTCTGAATGCCTATTTGCCTGTCTGTCTGCCTGCATGTCTGTCCGTCTCTCTCCGCCAGCCTATTTGTCTGCCTGTCTGAATGCCTATTTGCCTGTCTGTCTGCCTGCATGTCTGTCCGTCTCTCTCCGCCGGCCTATTTGTCTGCCTGTCTGAATGCCTATTTGCCTGTCTGTCTGCCTGCATGTCTGTCCGTCTCTCTCCGCCGGCCTATTTGTCTGCCTGTCTGAATGCGTATTTGCCTGTCTGTCTGCCTGCATGTCTGTCCGTCTCTCTCCGCCAGCCTATTTGTCTGCCTGTCTGAATGTCTATTTGCCTGTCTGTCTGCCTGCATGTCTGTCCGTCTCTCTCCGCCGGCCTATTTGTCTGCCTGTCTGAATGTGTGTCTGTCCGTCTCTCTCCGCCAGCCTATTTGCCTGTCTGTCTGCCTGCATGTCTGTCCGTCTCTCTCCGCCAGCCTATTTGTCTGCCTGTCTGAATGCCTATTTGCCTGTCTGTCTGCCTGCATGTCTGTCCGTCTCTCTCCGCCAGCCTATTTGTCTGCCTGTCTGAATGCGTATTTGCCTGTCTGTCTGCCTGCATGTCTGTCCGTCTCTCTCCGCCAGCCTATTTGTCTGCCTGTCTGAATGCCTATTTGCCTGTCTGTCTGCCTGCATGTCTGTCCGTCTCTCTCCGCCAGCCTATTTGTCTGCCTGTCTGAATGCGTATTTGCCTGTCTGTCTGCCTGCATGTCTGTCCGTCTCTCTCCGCCAGCCTATTTGTCTGCCTGTCTGAATGCCTATTTGCCTGTCTGTCTGCCTGCATGTCTGTCCGTCTCTCTCCGCCAGCCTATTTGTCTGCCTGTCTGAATGCGTATTTGCCTGTCTGTCTGCCTGCATGTCTGTCCGTCTCTCTCCGCCAGCCTATTTGTCTGCCTGTCTGAATGCCTATTTGCCTGTCTGTCTGCCTGCATGTCTGTCCGTCTCTCTCCGCCAGCCTATTTGTCTGTTTATCTGTCTGCAACAGCTAGCATTGCTTTCCCTGTGTGTCTGCAATGGATAAATGTCTGCTAAACGCAGCTGAGGTGATTGTTTCTGTCAGTTCAACTTCCCAGAAACTGTCTCCGGCTGCGGTCTTACCTGCGGACTATGAAGGTCTGTTGTCAACATAATGATTGAGTAGGCAAGGACGTACGCAGTGTCTGCACTCGCAAACTCAGTTTGCCTGAAGAGAGGAGAGAGAGAGGAGAGAGAGAGGAGAGAGGAAGGAGAGAAAGAGAGAAAAGAGGATAAACATAGAGCTGAATAAAGAATTGATGCATTTGTGCGAGACAACACAGATATTTAGTGAATGCACTGACTTGATAATAGAGAGCAATCTGACTCCTGGCAGTCAATGTCCTTGAATGTGCTTGACATCACAAATGAAGTCTTCTTCTAAGTCTACAAATCCACAATACCAAGACTAGTACACTCCACTCCACACTCACCCCTGGTTGCATTCTAGGTATCTCGCAGCAAATTTCTCCATGAGCCTGTCGATCTTCTGAGCCTCTCCCGGGAGACGGAAGCCCTCGAGGAACGTTCTGAGAGCGTAGACAAAGTCCTTGCCTTGGAAGTCCATCTGGTCCACGTAGGCATACATGACCTCTTTATTGAAGCGATCATTGTCCCCCAGGAACTCACCCACCTGAGTCTGAGAGGTAGGATGTGAGAGAGAGCGAGAGAGAGACAGAGACAGAGACCGAGAGAGAGACCGAGAGAGAGAGCGAGAGACAGAGACAGAGACAGAGAAAGAGAAAGAGAGAGAGCAAGACAGAGACAGAGACAGAGAGAGAGAGAGCGAGACAGAGACAGAGACAGAGAGAGCGAGGGGACAGAGAAAGAAGAGGTCGATGCAATGACATTGAGTTCAATCAATAGATATTGAGTGTTATAGAAAAACAGCTTACTCGCTTGACTCTTTAATGCATGTGCTACACATTGGAAGCCAATTAACACATATTGTCCAAACAAGCATCTCCTTTCCCTCAGAGGCACAGCCAACTGAGAGGAAAGGACTATGTTCTCTCCCAGTGCTGTCAGACTAGTCTCTCTGTCTAGCTGTTTGAGGGCCTCTTGTTCCAAAGCAGATGTTATGAACACACTTTAGTGCCGATTATCACCGAACCGAACCCCCCCGAGGCCAGCCAATCAACCGGGAGAGTGCTTCACTCGTTAAAATATAAATTGATGTGCGCTCGGTGGAGGACGTAGGAATCCTCTTGGAGTGGGATGATAATGCTGGCAGTTCAGCATTAGGAGCTAAGAGCCTTGGTGTTTCTATGGGATGGATGTGTTCTGCTCTGGGCCTGCAGCTGTGTGGAGGCCGGATGAGAGAGAGAACTGTGTAAACCTAGAGTTTAATGAGCTAGAATGGGTATTCGAGTATTTACCAACCAGATCCCCTATTAGCTGTTACATTCGCAACAACCACTCTACACTACTAAATCACAATGGACAGGTTAAAAGGTCAAAGGTTCAGAGAGCACAGAGCTGAATGAGGTAGAGTGGGTTTATTTGGATCCACACAAGTCAAATGAAATGCAGATAACTGAAGTAGATTGGTTAAACAGATTTAAAAAGGTTCTTTACAGAGTCCAGCCTCTCCTCCTGGTGCAGGAACTGAGCGAGGTCCTCCGGGGTGGTTCCCAGCATACCTTGCTCCTGGAGGTACTGGACACCCCTCTTTGGTTTCTTGTTGAACCTGACCACGGAGCAGAGAACAGAGACAGTGCTACATTATGCTTACTACAGTATGCTTACTACAGTATGCTTACTAAGTTGGAGAAGGAAGTTGCCTTCCAGAGCCATAGTCTATCATTTATATGTTGTCCTAATTACATAAACTAACTCATTCATAATTGGCAAATTAATAAATGGCATTAATTGATAAATTAAGTGCCAGGGAGAAATTAAACCTAGGACAACAAACAGGACAACTTCCCTCACTAGAAGGACTGGAGTTGTGCACCCCTGGGTGTGAATATATTCAGCTGTCTATACAGGATAAGATGAATATATTCAGCTGTCTATACATGATAAGATTAATATATTCAGCTGTCTATACAGGATAAGATTAATATATTCAGCTGTCTATACAGGATAAGATGAATATATTCAGCTGTCTATACATGATAAGGTGAATATATTCAGCTGTCTATACAGGATAAGATTAATATATTCAGCTGTCTATACATGATAAGATGAATATATTCAGCTGTCTATACAGGATAAGATTAATATACTCAGCTGTCTATACAGGATAAGATGAATATATTCAGCTGTCTATACAGGATAAGATTAATATATTCAGCTGTCTATACAGGATAAGATTAATATATTCAGCTGTCTATACAGGATAAGATTAATATATTCAGCTGTCTATACTATACAGGATAAGATTAATATATTCAGCTGTCTATACAGGATAAGATGAATATATTCAGCTGTCTATACAGGATAAGATTAATATATTCAGCTGTCTATACAGGATAAGGTGAATATATTCAGCTGTCTATACAGGATAAGGTGAATATATTCAGCTGTCTATACAGGATAAGATTAATATATTCAGCTGTCTATACATGATAAGATTAATATATTCAGCTGTCTATACAGGATAAGATGAATATATTCAGCTGTCTATACATGATAAGATTAATATATTCAGCTGTCTATACAGGATAAGATGAATATATTCAGCTGTCTATACAGGATAAGGTGAATATATTCAGCTGTCTATACAGGATAAGATTAATATATTCAGCTGTCTATACATGATAAGATTAATATATTCAGCTGTCTATACATGATAAGATTAATATATTCAGCTGTCTATACAGGATAAGATGAATATATTCAGCTGTCTATACAGGATAAGGTGAATATATTCAGCTGTCTATACAGGATAAGATTAATATATTCAGCTGTCTATACATGATAAGATTAATATATTCAGCTGTCTATACAGGATAAGATTAATATATTCAGCTGTCTATACAGGATAAGATGAATATATTCATTCAGCTGTCTATACAGGATAAGATGAATATATTCAGCTGTCTATACAGGATAAGATGAATATATTCAGCTGTCTATACAGGATAAGATTAATATATTCAGCTGTCTATACAGGATAAGATTAATATATTCAGCTGTCTATACAGGATAAGATGAATATATTTAGCTGTCTATACAGGATAAGGTGAATATATTCAGCTGTCTATATAGGATAAGATGAATATATTCAGCTGTCTATACAGGATAAGATGAATATATTCAGCTGTCTATACAGGATAAGATGAATATATTCAGCTGTCTATACAGGATAAGATTAATATATTCAGCTGTCTATACAGGATAAGATTAATATATTCAGCTGTCTATACAGGATAAGATTAATATATTCAGCTGTCTATACAGGATAAGGTGAATATATTTAGCTGTCTATACAGGATAAGATTAATATATTCAGCTGTCTATACAGGATAAGATGAATATATTCAGCTGTCTATACAGGATAAGATTAATATATTCAGCTGTCTATACATGATAAGGTGAATATATTCAGCTGTCTATACAGGATAAGATGAATATATTCAGCTGTCTATACAGGATAAGATTAATATATTCAGCTGTCTATACAGGATAAGGTGAATATATTCAGCTGTCTATACAGGATAAGATTAATATATTCAGCTGTCTATACATGATAAGATGAATATATATGTCTATACAGGATAAGGTGAATATATTCAGCTGTCTATACAGGATAAGATACAGGATAAGGTATATTCAGCTGTCTATACAGGATAAGATGAATATATTCAGCTGTCTATACAGGATAAGGTGAATATATTCAGCTGTCTATACAGGATAAGGTGAATATATTTAGCTGTCTATACAGGATAAGGTGAATATATTCAGCTGTCTATACAGGATAAGATGAATATATTCAGCTGTCTATACAGGATAAGGTGAATATATTTAGCTGTCTATACAGGATAAGATGAATATATTCAGCTGTCTATACAGGATAAGATTAATATATTCAGCTGTCTATACAGGATAAGATTAATATATTCAGCTGTCTATACAGGATAAGATTAATATATTCAGCTGTCTATACAGGATAAGATGAATATATTCAGCTGTCTATACAGGATAAGATTAATATATTCAGCTGTCTATACAGGATAAGATGAATATATTCAGCTGTCTATACAGGATAAGATTAATATATTCAGCTGTCTATACAGGATAAGATGAATATATTCAGCTGTCTATACAGGATAAGATTAATATATTCAGCTGTCTAGCTGTCTATACAGGATAAGATGAATATATTCAGCTGTCTATACAGGATAAGGTGAATATATTCAGCTGTCTATACAGGATAAGATTAATATATTCAGCTGTCTATACAGGATAAGATTAATATATTCAGCTGTCTATACAGGATAAGGTGAATATATTTAGCTGTCTATACAGGATAAGGTGAATATATTCAGCTGTCTATACAGGATAAGATGAATATATTCAGCTGTCTATACAGGATAAGGTGAATATATTCAGCTGTCTATACAGGATAAGGTGAATATATTCAGCTGTCTATACAGGATAAGGTGAATATATTCAGCTGTCTATACAGGATAAGGTGAATATATTTAGCTGTCTATACAGGATAAGGTGAATATATTCAGCTGTCTATACAGGATAAGGTGAATATATTCAGCTGTCTATACAGGATAAGGTGAATATATTCAGCTGTCTATACAGGATAAGGTGAATATATTCAGCTGTCTATACAGGATAAGGTGAATATATTTAGCTGTCTATACAGGATAAGGTGAATATATTCAGCTGTCTATACAGGATAAGGTGAATATATTCAGCTGTCTATACAGGATAAGGTGAATATATTCAGCTGTCTATACAGGATAAGATGAATATATTCAGCTGTCTATACAGGATAAGATTAATATATTCAGCTGTCTATACAGGATAAGATGAATATATTTAGCTGTCTATACAGGATAAGATGAATATATTCAGCTGTCTATACAGGATAAGATGAATATATTCAGCTGTCTATACAGGATAAGATTAATATATTCAGCTGTCTATACAGGATAAGGTGAATATATTTAGCTGTCTATACAGGCTAAGGTGAATATATTTAGCTGTCTATACAGGATAAGGTGAATATATTCAGCTGTCTATACAGGATAAGGTGAATATATTTAGCTGTCTATACAGGATAAGATTAATATATTCAGCTGTCTATACAGGATAAGATGAATATATTCAGCTGTCTATACAGGATAAGGTGAATATATTCAGCTGTCTATACAGGATAAGGTGAATATATTCAGCTGTCTATACAGGATAAGATGAATATATTCAGCTGTCTATACAGGATAAGGTGAATATATTCAGCTGTCTATACAGGATAAGATTAATATATTCAGCTGTCTATACAGGATAAGATGAATATATTCAGCTGTCTATACAGGATAAGATTAATATATTCAGCTGTCTATACAGGATAAGATTAATATATTCAGCTGTCTATACAGGATAAGATTAATATATTCAGCTGTCTATACAGGATAAGATGAATATATTCAGCTGTCTATACAGGATAAGATGAATAATATATTCAGCTGTCTATACAGGATAAGATTAATATATTCAGCTGTCTATACAGGATAAGATTAATATATTCAGCTGTCTATACAGGATAAGATTAATATATTCAGCTGTCTATACAGGATAAGATTAATATATTCAGCTGTCTATACAGGATAAGATGAATATATTCAGCTGTCTATACAGGATAAGATTAATATATTCAGCTGTCTATACAGGATAAGATGAATATATTCAGCTGTCTATACAGGATAAGATTAATATATTCAGCTGTCTATACAGGATAAGATGAATATATTCAGCTGTCTATACAGGATAAGATGAATATATTCAGCTGTCTATACAGGATAAGATTAATATATTCAGCTGTCTATACATGATAAGATTAATATATTCAGCTGTCTATACAGGATAAGGTGAATATATTCAGCTGTCTATACAGGATAAGATTAATATATTCAGCTGTCTATACATGATAAGATTAATATATTCAGCTGTCTATACAGGATAAGATTAATATATTCAGCTGTCTATACAGGATAAGATGAATATATTCATTCAGCTGTCTATACAGGATAAGATGAATATATTCAGCTGTCTATACAGGATAAGATTAATATATTCAGCTGTCTATACAGGATAAGATTAATATATTCAGCTGTCTATACAGGATAAGATTAATATATTCAGCTGTCTATACAGGATAAGATTAATATATTCAGCTGTCTATACAGGATAAGATTAATATATTCAGCTGTCTATACAGGATAAGATGAATATATTCAGGTATACAGTATAGCAGCACTAGTCTGGCTTACAGGTCGATGCCCTGCTCGATGATCTCCTTCTGTTGTTTGAGAACCTCAAACTGCTCTGGGTTGTCTGTCCCTGACATCTGTGTACTGTAGCTCCCGATGCCCGACGAGGCTGTGGAGTCCAGGGAGTTGATGCTTCCGTAGCGGTTGATGGTCTCTGGGGCCTTCGTCTCATTGGTCTCCTGCTCCGAGGGCTTCTCCTGACCTGGGGAGGGAGAAGAACATTGAACAATCAATGGTCTGAGAGAGATGAGTAAAAACCGTAGTTGGTGTTAGGACCCCAACGCAATCAGCAATCCAGCACAGCCAAATAAGCCAACACTAAACATTTTCAATTGAAACATACAGTACCAGTCAACAGTTTGGATACACCTTCTCATTCAAGGGTTTTTCTTAATTTGTACTATTTTCTATATTGTAGAATAATAGTGAAGACATCAAAACTATGAAATAACACATACGGAATCATGAAGTAACCAAAAAAGTGAGATTCTTTGAAGTAGCCACCCTTTGCCTTGATGACAGCTTTGCACACTCTTGGCATTCTCTCAACCTGCTTCATGAGGAATGCTTTTCCAACTGTCTTGAAGGAGTTCCCACATATGCTGAGCACTTGTTGGCTGCTTTTCCTTCACTCTGCGGTCCAACTCTTCCCAAACCATCTCAATTGGGTTGAGGTCGAGTGATTGTGGAGGCCAGGTCATCTGATGCAGCACTCCATCACTCTCCTTGGTCAAATAGCCCTTACACAGTCTGGAGGTGTGTTGGGTCATTGTCCTGTTGAAAAACAAATGATACTCCCACTAAGCGCAAACCAGATAGGATGGCATATTGCTGCAGAATGCTGTGGTAGCCATGCTGGTTAAGTGTGCCTTGAATTCCAAATAAATCACAGACAGTGTCATCAGCAAAGCACCCCCACACAATCACACCTCCTCCTCCATGCTTCACGGTGGGAACCACACATGCGGAGATCATCCGTTCACCTACTCTGCATCTCACAAAGACATGGCGGTTTGAACCAAAAATCTCCAATTTGTCCAATCAGACCAAAGGACAGATTTCCACCGGTCTAATGTCCATTGCTCATGTTTCTTGGCCCAAGCAAGTCTCTTCCTTATTGGTGTCCTTTAGTAGTGGTTTATTTGCAGCAATTCGACCATGAAGGCTTGATTCACACAGTCTCCTCTGAACAGTTAATGTTGAGATGTGTCTGTTACTTGAAGCATTTATTTGGGCTGCAATCTGAGGTGCAGTTAACTCTAATGAACTTATCCTCTGCAGCAGAGGTAACTCTGGGTCTTCCTTTCCTGTGGCGGTCCTCATGAGAGCCAGTTAACTCTAATGAACTTATCCTCTGCAGCAGAGGTAACTCTGGGTCTTCCTTTCCTGTGGCGGTCCTCATGAGAGCCAGTTAACTCTAATGAACTTATCCTCTGCAGCAGAGGTAACTCTGGGTCTTCCTTTCCTGTGGCGGTCCTCATGAGAGCCAGTTAACTCTAATGAACTGATCCTCTGGAGCAGAGGTAACTCTAGGCATTCCTTTCCTGTGGCTGTCCTCATGAGAGCCAGTTAACTCTAATGAACTGATCCTCTGCAGCAGAGGTAACTCTAGGCATTCCTTTCCTGTGGCGGTCCTCATGAGAGCCAGTTAACTCTAATGAACTTATCCTCTGCAGCAGAGGTAACTCTGGGTCTTCCTTTCCTGTGGCGGTCCTCATGAGAGCCAGTTAACTCTAATGAACTGATCCTCTGCAGCAGAGGTAACTCTGGGTCTTCCTTTCCTGTGGCTGGCCTCATGAGAGCCAGTTAACTCTAATGAACTTATCCTCTGCAGCAGAGGTAACTCTGGGTCTTCCTTTCCTGTGGCGGTCCTCATGAGAGCCAGTTAACTCTAATGAACTGATCCTCTGCAGCAGAGGTAACTCTGGGTCTTCCTTTCCTGTGGCTGTCCTCATGAGAGCCAGTTAACTCTAATGAACTGATCCTCTGCAGCAGAGGTAACTCTAGGTCTTCCTTTCCTGTGGCGGTCCTCATGAGAGCCAGTTAACTCTAATGAACTGATCCTCTGCAGCAGAGGTAACTCTGGGTCTTCCTTTCCTGTGGCTGTCCTCGTGAGAGCCAGTTAACTCTAATGAACTGATCCTCTGCAGCAGAGGTAACTCTGGGTCTTCCTTTCCTGTGGCTGTCCTCATGAGAGCCAGTTAACTCTAATGAACTGATCCTCTGCAGCAGAGGTAACTCTAGGTCTTCCTTTCCTGTGGCGGTCCTCATGAGAGCCAGTTAACTCTAATGAACTGATCCTCTGCAGCAGAGGTAACTCTGGGTCTTCCTTTCCTGTGGCTGTCCTCGTGAGAGCCAGTTAACTCTAATGAACTTATCCTCTGCAGCAGAGGTAACTCTGGGTCTTCCTTTCCTGTGGCTGTCCTCGTGAGAGCCAGTTAACTCTAATGAACTGATCCTCTGCAGCAGAGGTAACTCTGGGTCTTCCTTTCCTGTGGCGGTCCTCATGAGAGCCAGTTAACTCTAATGAACTGATCCTCTGCAGCAGAGGTAACTCTAGGTCTTCCTTTCCTGTGGCGGTCCTCATGAGAGCCAGTTAACTCTAATGAACTGATCCTCTGCAGCAGAGGTAACTCTGGGTCTTCCTTTCCTGTGGCTGTCCTCATGAGAGCCAGTTAACTCTAATGAACTGATCCTCTGCAGCAGAGGTAACTCTAGGTCTTCCTTTCCTGTGGCTGTCCTCGTGAGAGCCAGTTAACTCTAATGAACTGATCCTCTGCAGCAGAGGTAACTCTGGGTCTTCCTTTCCAAAATTCTTGAAACGTTCCAGATTGACTGACTTTCATGTCTTACAGTAATGATGGACTGTCGTTTCTCTTTGCTTATTTGAGCTGTTCTTGCCATAATATGGACTTGGTCTTTTACCAAATAGGGCTATCTTCTGTCTTAAATATTATTCTACAATGTAGAAAATATTAAAAAGAAAGAAAAACCCTGGAATTAGTAGGTGTGTCCCAACTTTTGACTGGTACTGTTGTTTCATCAATCTTTTAGCCAGTAGGGGGGTTCAGCCTTGAGTTTCCAGATCCAGGTCTCTGGGGAGTTCAGCAATAGTGGGAGGGACACTGCACTGCTGAGAGAAAGACAACATGATGAACCAGAGGCTTTGTCTGGTGGTATATTGTCTGCACACGCACACACACACGCACACACGCACACACACACACACACACACACACACACACACACACACACACACACACACACACACACACACACACACACACACACACACACACACACACACACACACACACACACACACACACACACACACACACACACACACGATCTTAATTTGAGCCAGTTTGCTTCAGCAGGAAAATTATTCTGCAGCAACAGGAAATGTGAATTATTATGTGGATTATAATGAATGTACATTTTTGTTTGGGGTTGATACATTTTTCACAAGGGAAAATCAAGTCTGAAAGTGGAAATTACAAACTTCAGAAGCCTTTTTAAACCTCAAATACACTACAAGTTTGACATTTCCTACAAGTTTGACATTTCCTGCAAAAGTGCGATCAAATGAAGATCGTACATCTGTGCACACGCACAACAGACAATAAAAAGGTCAGTTATCTAATAAACCAGGCAGGCTGCAGATGAAGCAGTTTACAGTATGTGTAACATGGAGGTAGTGTTGTGTAGCATGGAGGTAGTGTTGTGTAACATGGAGGTAGTGTTGTGTAGCATGGAGGTAGTGTTGTGTAGCATGGAGGTTGTAACATGGAGGTAGTGTTGTGTAACATGGAGGTAGTGTTGTGTAGCATGGAGGTTGTAACATGGAGGTAGTGTTGTGTAACATGGAGGTAGTGTTGTGTAGCATGGAGGTAGTGTTGTGTAGCATGGAGGTTGTAACATGGAGGTAGTGTTGTGTAACATGGAGGTAGTGTTGTGTAGCATGGAGGTAGTGTTGTGTAGCATGGAGGTTGTAACATGGAGGTAGTGTTGTGTAACATGGAGGTAGTGTTGTGTAGCATGGAGGTTGTAACATGGAGGTAGTCTTGTGTAACATGGAGGTAGTGTTGTAACATGGAGGTAGTGTTGTGTAGCATGGAGGTTGTAACATAGAGGTAGTGTTGTGTAACATGGAGGTAGTGTTGTGTAGCATGGAGGTTGTAACATGGAGGTAGTGTTGTGTAACATGGAGGTAGTGTTGTGTAGCATGGAGGTTGTAACATGGAGGTAGTGTTGTGTAACATGGAGGTAGTGTTGTAACATGGAGGTAGTGTTGTGTAGCATGGAGGTTGTAACATAGAGGTAGTGTTGTGTAACATGGAGGTAGTGTTGTGTAGCATGGAGGTTGTAACATGGAGGTAGTGTTGTGTAATATGGAGGTAGTGTTGTGTAACATGGAGGTAGTGTTGTAACATGGAGGTAGTGTTGTAATATGGAGGTAGTGTTGTGCAACATGGAGGTAGTGTTGTAACATGGAGGTAGTGTTGTGTAATATGGAGGTAGTGTTGTAACATGGAGGTAGTGTTGTGCAACATGGATGTAGTGTTGTGTAATATGGAGGTAGTGTTGTAACATGGAGGTAGTGTTGTGTAATATGGAGGTAGTGTTGTGTAACATGGAGGTAGTGCTGTGTAACATGGAGGTAGTGTTGTAATATGGAGGTAGTGTTGTGCAACATGGAGGTAGTGTTGTGTAACATGGAGGTAGTGTTGTGTAACATGGAGGTAGTGCTGTGTAACATGGAGGTAGTGTTGTGTAACATGGAGGTAGTGTTGTGTAACATGGAGGTAGTGTTGTGTAACATGGAGGTAGTGCTGTGTAACATGGAGGTAGTGCTGTGTAACATGGAGGTAGTGTTGTAACATGGAGGTAGTGTTGTGTAATATGGAGGTAGTGTTGTGCAACATGGAGGTAGTGTTGTAACATGGAGGTAGTGTTGTAACATGGAGGTAGTGTTGTGTAACATGGAGGTAGTGTTGTGTAACATGGAGGTAGTGTTGTGTAACATGGAGGTAGTGTTGTGTAACATGGAGGTAGTGTTGTAATATGGAGGTAGTGTTGTGCAACATGGAGGTAGTGTTGTAACATGGAGGTAGTGTTGTAACATGGAGGTAGTGTTGTGTAACATGGAGGTAGTGTTGTAACATGGAGGTAGTGTTGTGTAACATGGAGGTAGTGTTGTGTAACATGGAGGTAGTGTTGTGTAATATGGAGGTAGTGTTGTAACATGGAGGTAGTGTTGTGTAACATGGAGGTAGTGTTGTGTAGCATGTAACATAGTAGTGTTGTGTAACATGGAGGTAGTGTTGTAACATGGAGGTAGTGTTGTGTAACATGGAGGTAGTGTTGTGTAACATGGAGGTAGTGTTGTGTAACATGGAGGTAGTGTTGTGTAACATGGAGGTAGTGTTGTGTAACATGGAGGTAGTGTTGTGTAATATGGAGGTAGTGTTGTAACATGGAGGTAGTGTTGTGTAACATGGAGGTAGTGTTGTGTAGCATGTAACATAGAGGTAGTGTTGTGTAACATGGAGGTAGTGTTGTAACATGGAGGTAGTGTTGTGTAACATGGAGGTAGTGTTGTAACATGGAGGTAGTGTTGTGTAACATGGAGGTAGTGTTGTGTAACATGGAGGTAGTGTTGTGTAACATGGAGGTAGCGTTGTGTAACATGGAGGTAGTGTTGTGTAACATGGAGGTAGTGTTGTGTAACATGGAGGTAGTGTTGTGTAACATGGAGGTAGTGTTGTGTAACATGGAGGTAGTGTTGTGTAGCATGTAACATGGAGGTAGTGTTGTGTAACATGGAGGTAGTGTTGTGTAACATGGAGGTAGTGTTGTAACATGGAGGTAGTGTTGTGTAACATGGAGGTAGTGTTGTGTAACATGGAGGTAGTGTTGTGTAACATGGAGGTAGTGTTGTGTAACATGGAGGTAGTGTTGTGTAACATGGAGGTAGTGTTGTGTAACATGGAGGTAGTGTTGTAACATGGAGGTAGTGTTGTGTAACATGGAGGTAGTGTTGTGTAACATGGAGGTAGTGTTGTAACATGGAGGTAGTGTTGTGTAGCATGTAACTTGGAGGTAGTGTTGTGTAACATGGAGGTAGTTCTGTGTGTGTAGCCTGAGGGGACAGAACAGGGCAGAACAGGCAGGTCTGATGCTACTGTTCTGTGGGTGAATCAGGTCCATGGTGGTTGTCTGGCTGTAAGAGACATTGTACGTTGGTAAGGGATCTAATTACCCATCGGAAACTCTCTAAAACATTCAGGACACCATCAGGGTAATGTGAGCTGGCAGTGTGCTTCCTCCACTCAACAACTTCATAGAGCAGAGCACATGGTAGAGGAGGAGGGTGGCAGAGCCAGGGTAGAGGAGGAAGGTGGCACAGCCAGGGTAGAGAAGGAGGAGGGTGGCACAACCAGGGTAGAGGGAGGAGGGTGCACAGCCAGGGTAGAGGAGGAAGGTGCACAGCCAGGGTAGAGAAGGAGGAGGGTGGCACAGCCAGGGTAGAGGGAGGAGGGTGCACAGCCAGGGTAGAGGGGGGAGGGTGCACAGCCAGGGTAGAGGGAGGAGGGTGCACAGCCAGGGTAGAGGGAGGAGGGTGGCACAGCCAGGGTAGAGGAGGAGGGTGGCACAGCCAGGGTAGAGGAGGAGGGTGGCATAGCCAGGGTAGCGGAGGAGGTGGGTGGCACAGCCAGGGTAGAGGGAGAAGGGTGCACAGCCAGGGTAGAGGGAGGAGTGTGGCACAGCCAGGGTAGAGGGAGGTGGGTGGCACAGCCAGGGTAGAGGAGGAGGAGTGTGGCACAGCCTGGGTAGAGGGAGGTGGGTGGCACAGCCAGGTTAGAGAGAGGAGGGTGGCACAGCCAAGGTAGAGGGAGGAGGAGTGTGGCACAGCCAGGGTAGAGGAGGAGGAGTGTGGCACAGCCAGGGTAGAGGGAGGTGGGTGGCACAGCCAGGGTAGAGGAGGAGGAGTGTGGCACAGCCAGGGTAGAGGGAGGTGGGTGGCACAGCCAGGTTAGAGAGAGGAGGGTGGCACAGCCAAGGTAGAGGAGGAGGAGTGTGGCACAGCCAGGGTAGAGAGAGGTGGGTGGCACAGCCAGGTTAGAGGGAGGAGGGTGGCACAGCCAGGGTAGAGGAGGAGGGTGGCACAGCCAGGGTAGAGAGAGGTGGGTGGCACAGGCAGGGTAGAGGAGGAGGAGTGTGGCACAGCCAGGGTAGAGGGAGGTGGGTGGCACAGCCAGGGTAGAGGAGGAGGAGTGTTGCACAGCCAGGTTAGAGAGAGGCGGGTGGCACAGGCAGGGTAGAGGAGGAGGAGTGTTGCACAGCCAGGGTAGAGGGAGGTGGGTGGCACAGCCAGGTTAGAGAGAGGAGGGTGCACAGCCAGGGTAGAGGGAGGTGGGTGGCACAGCCAGGTTAGAGAGAGGAGGGTGCACAGCCAGGTTAGAGAGAGGCGGGTGGCACAGGCAGGGTAGAGGAGGAGGAGTGTTGCACAGCCAGGGTAGAGGGAGGTGGGTGGCACAGCCAGGTTAGAGAGAGGAGGGTGCACAGCCAGGGTAGAGGGAGGTGGGTGGCACAGCCAGGGTAGAGGAGGAGGAGTGTTGCACAGCCAGGTTAGAGAGAGGCGGGTGGCACAGGCAGGGTAGAGGAGGAGGAGTGTTGCACAGCCAGGGTAGAGGGAGGTGGGTGGCACAGCCAGGTTAGAGAGAGGAGGGTGCACAGCCAGGGTAGAGGGAGGTGGGTGGCACAGCCAGGTTAGAGAGAGGAGGGTGCACAGCCAAGGTAGCAAAACTCTCTTCAACTTTTACTAGTTCTAATCACAATGTACAGTATAACCAGTGGTGTTTTTTCCCATATTGTACACAGAGCTGGCTTAAAAAACTCAAAATCTATCCAGAACCTACAGCGTTTGAAAGCAAGTAACATGAGATTATGCAAATGAAAGGTAGATAAGGCATCTAAATAACACTCACAGTACTAGTCACAGCCACCGTAGCCCCCTCCACACTCTATCTAGGTCCCAATGACCCCTACTGTTGCTACAGCAACCAGTCTACCAAACACTCCACACCTTTCTGCCATTACCTGCTCTTCCTGTGAAGTCAGCCAACCAGAGAACAAAGAGGAAAATACCGAAATTAAGAGAAAGTGGAGAGGTATTATCTATGTAATGATGTAAAAACAACTTTTCAGAAACACAATGCATTAGCTGAGCTACAGTATCTACATGGAAAATTGCATAATTAGGATGCACTTTCACTGACTCAGAAAAACATTTTGTTTGAAGTAACCTAAAAGCGTAGGAGACCAAGACATACTGTGTACTTCGGCATGGTCACTAAATGAGTTGGCACTAGCTGTATTGTGACTTCAGCATGGTCACTAAATGAGTTGGCACTAGCTGTATTGTGACTTCAGCATGGTCACTAAATGAGTTGGCACGAGCTGTATGGTGACTTCGGCATGGTCACTAAATGAGTTGGCACGAGCTGTATGGTGACTTCGGCATGGTCACTAAATGAGTTGGCACGAGCTGTATGGTGACTTCGGCATGGTCACTAAATGAGTAGGCACTAGCTGTATGGTGACTTCAGCATGGTCACTAAATGAGTTGGCACTAGCTGTATTGTGACTTCAGCATGGTCACTAAATGAGTTGGCACTAGCTGTATGGTGACTTCAGCATGGTCACTAAATGAGTTGGCACTAGCTGTATTGTGACTTCGGCATGGTCACTAAATGAGTTGGCACTAGCTGTATGGTGACTTTGGCATGGTCACTAAATGAGTTGGCACTAGCTGTATGGTGACTTCAGCATGGTCACTAAATGAGTTGGCACTAGCTGTATGATGACTTCGGCATGGTCACTAAATGAGTTGGCACTAGCTGTATGGTGACTTCGGCATGGTCACTAAATGAGTTGGCACTAGCTGTATGGTGACTTTGGCATGGTGACTAACCCTAACCCCTGTAGCAGTAATGCTGTTTGTTAGTTCTGCTGCCTTCCGTGACTTGGTAGAGTTAGCTCTCTGAGTGCCAGAAGGTAGCCTGAGGCTAGCCTTGTAGAGATCCTCTCGAGGGGGATATCTGGGGATATCTGGCACCCCTCTCAGAGCCTCCACTTCCCTGCTTCCTTCCTTGCCTTCGTTAAAGCTCTCTTTCCCTCCCTTCATTAGAGCCCTCCCTTCCTACTTGGTTAAAGGATCGAACAGGAATGATTCCTCTCAGCTCATTCTGAAGCAAGCCGGGGGTCTTATCCAGGAGCACTGACAGAGGGTCTGTCTGTCGCACCATGGCTTTTCCTCATCAGCCGGTTCAGGGTATTGAGTTAGCCTGCCCTGCCCTGGTGTATTAGCCTGCCTGTATTGTATTAGCCTTTCAGTGCTGCTGAGGGAGAGCCTGTCCTGTCAGGGTCTGACTGGGCTAGCCACACTGATGGATGCTAGCCATCGATCTCTTTCTCAGGGTCTGTGCTAGCCATAATGATGAACGCTAGCCTTCTCTCTCAGGGTACAGTATTGAATTAGCCTTCCCTCTCAGGGTCTGTACAATCTGTAGGCTACTGATGAATGCTAATGGCTAGTCTTCTGTCTCAGGGAATATGCTATAGCTGTATTGATGAATACCACTCTTCCCTCTAACCCCAGTTAACCCTAGTGATGAACGGTAGCCTCAGGCAGGTTTGACTGAGAGTAAAGCCTTGGCCATCTTCCCTTTGCTCATAGTTTTACCATTCTACAGGAAAAGGTAGATAAGCACAATATGCCCCCATGCATCAGCGGCTATAAATATGGTAAATACACACTCTAGGGTTCCACCATTGCTGATATGGAGAATTGAAGTTCTAGGATGTGGGAAGTCAGAGTGATGTAAGTGGAATATATCAAATACACTCCAAATAGTGGAGGACTCCAACTGTGCATCCAAACCCTTTGATCCTCCACAAAGGAGCAGGCAGAACGGTGCACTTGAAGAATGGCTAAACAGTTTTCCTCAGGATCTAAATCCAACCCAGAGGCACACCTGTCCCCACCAGCCTCAGGGTAACTGAAGTTTGGTCAGTCTCTTACCAAGGCTGGTCTGGGAGTTGGGGTTGACATACTGGTCTTTACTCCACTCTACCATACACTTCAAGATGGACACCAGACACTCCAGGCCTTTCTTCCTCAGGGTCAACTCCTGGTGGGAACAGAGAAATGTTCCATCAACTTTAGAGCAATATACAGTGGGGCAAAAAAGTATTTAGTCAGCCACCAATTGTGCAAGTTCTCCCACTTAAAAAGATGAGAGAGGCCTGTAATTTTCATCATAGGTACACTTCAACTATGACAGACAAAATGGGAGAAAAAAAATCCAGAAAATCACATTGTAGGATTTGTAATGAATTTATTTGCAAATTATGGTGGAAAATAAGTATTTGGTCAATAACAAAAGTTTATCTCAATACTTTGTTATATACCCTTTGTTGGCAATGACAGAGGTCAAACGTTTTCTGTAAGGTTTTCACACACTGTTGCTGGTATTATGGCCCATTCCTCCATGCAGATCTCCTCTAGAGCAGTGATGTTTGGGGCTGTTGCTGGGCAACACGGACTTACAACTCCCTCCAAAGATTTTCAATGGGGTTGAGAGCTGGAGACTGGCTAGGCCACATGCTGAAAAACCCAGCCACGTTTCATCTTCAATGCCCTTGCTGATGGTAGGCTTTGTTACTTTGGTCTCAGCTCTCTGCAGGTCATTCACTAGGTCCCCCCGTGTGGTTCTGGGATTTTTGCTCACCGTTCTTGTAATCATTTTGACCCCACGGGGTGAGATCTTGCGTGGAGCCCCAGATTGAGGGAGATTATCAGTGGTCTTGTATGTCTTCCATTTTCTAATATTTGCTCCCACAGTTTATTTCTTCAAACCAAGCTGCTTACCTATTGCAGATTCAGTCTTCCCAGCCTGGTGCAGGTCTACAATTTTGTTTCTGGTGTCCTTTGACAGCTCTTTGGTCTTGGCCATAGTGGAGTTTGGAGTGTGACTGTTTGAGGTTGTGGACAGGTCTTTTATACTGATAACAAGTTCAAACAGGTGCCATTAATACAGGTAACGAGTGGAGGACAGAGGAGCCTCTTAAAGAAGAAGTTACAGGTCTGTGAGAGCCAGAAATCTTGCTTGTTTGTAGGTGACCAAATACTTATTTTCCACCATAATTTGCAAATAAATTCATTAAAAATCCTACATTTTTCTGAATTTCTTTTCTCATTTTGTCTGTCATAGTTGAAGTGTACATATGATGAAAATTACAGGCCTCTCTCATCTTTTTAAGTGGGAGAACTTGCACAATTGGTGGCTGACTAAATACTTTTTTGCCCCACTGTACAAGTACCAAATATACAAAGAAATACACTTTTCTATAGCCATTGGTCAGTCTTACTTGGAGTGGTGTTGTGCCAAGCTCGTGGCCTGCCCGGCCCTGTGCGATCTTCGAGAGGTCATTCACCAGCCTCTCAAAGATATTAGCAGCATTCAAGTCACAATCATAATTCACATAGATATCCACCACACCCTGGGCATCTGAGGGAGGAGACATGAGGGACAGTTGGTACTTGACTTGTAATTGACGTTGATGCGCTGTACCACAGAGAGCATTTCAAATTGAGACCACACACACACACACACACTCACCTGCACATATTCTGGTGAGGGTCTGTATGACCATCCATTTATGGTCGTAGGAGCTTGTGGACGTCTCCAGAATGTACAGGAAAATCTCCTTGAAGAACACCTGCGCAGCAAAACAAACCGTGACAGTTAAATATGAGGACACAAAGAGGCCGAGATGAGAAAAGCTTCATAAATCTTAATTTACAGAACTATCCACTGTAACAAAGCCATAAACACATACATCTCACTGCAGGCTGACCGCTCAACTATGAAATCATAACATCTCAACCAACAACATCTGTCTCCGGAAAATACGATGATTTCCTTCATGGCCACAAACAGTCGCGGGTAGATTAAGTCATCAACTTCAGCATGAGGAAATATTACAACCAGACCACTGTGGAAGTGGACTACAAATCAGAAGCAACAGCTAACAGGTAATACTGAAACTCAATCGCACTGAGACAGAACTACATTACTGTGCCCCTCTGATAAACTTCATCTCCCATTAATCACCTGTGTCAGGTGCCTGCTGTATTGAGAGCTGAGAGGTTTACAACATTGGGAGAGGGAACAGGAGAGATTGGCATTTGGGGATACGACAGCTATTCAGCGACAGAACAGAACAGTGTCTCGGCCTGCATGTTGATGGGTTTTCAAGTAGGACAAGAAAGGAGGAATATTAGAAGCAATATGAAAGAGGAATAGTGGTTTGTGACTTTGGGGAGGAAGAGAAATACTATTTGGACTAATAGCTGGTCAGGTAGCTCAGTTAGTCCCCCATAGTGGAACAAAAAAACTACACCCGCAGATTAATCTTTTGCGACAGAGGAAAAACCTAAATGTAGGTAGCTACCTCAATCTGCATCTTCAGGTGGGTCTTGAAGTGGGAGAGGAGGGTGAGGAAGATGGAGAGCGAGAGCGAGAAGACCTCTGGGATGGAGGAGACACCGTTCTTAGACAGCGCCACACACAGGTACTGCTTGATGGCGTTGATGAACATCTCGTTGGTCTTGAAGACGGGCCCAGCGTTCTGCAGGATGGACAGCAGCAGCTGGAGGGACAGCACCTTGGAGCGCAGCTCGTGGGACCTGGCAGGAGACCGAAAGAGGCATTCATTCAGACTTCTAACATTCAAGTGCAACAGGAATAAGAATTATTTATATGTTCAGTAGCCAAACATGGTCAAACGTTGTAGATAGAAATGCCATGAATAGAGCCCATGTGACTCCTTATTATAAATGTCAGAGATGTTTGTTCCAGCATATTTATATCTGAACGTTCCAAAAACGTTGTGCCTGCTGAATTTTCCCTTGATTTATACCATATGCCATCAATCAGCTTAATATGCACATGAAGTGACCCCTGATAATGTATTTATTATTGTGGGATGAAGACAGAGATCAGGGGTGAACTAGGACCAAAAATGGCCCAGGCATTTCTAACACACCGGCCAATTATTTTTTCTTGAGGCCCCTACACCGGCCCATTTTCCCTTGAGGATCCCATTATTAGCCAGATAATTATAATTTTGCACAACAACAAAAAACAACAAGTTATTCAGGCCCTTAGGCCGAAATGCCAGATGGCCAGCCCACCCCTGACAGAAATGCATCAATAACAGGTGCTCTGTGAGACACCATCTGATTCAGTTATTAGCAGCACTTCCTGGTTGACCCACAACTGACAGAGAATCCTAATGGTCTGGTGGCAGTCAGGGGATCTGGGGATGTCCGCCTAATGTCCACCTCTATACTAAGAGCCTGACCTAGCGAGATGAGCTGGAGCTGTTTTCCTTTTTCCAATAACATTTCCAATTATAGATCTGCACATACAAACACCATATGTTACAACGTAGAGAAGGCATATTTCCGTAATAGATCATTATAGTTAGATAATTATATTGTCTCCTATCCATAAGTCCGACCCGTATTTCTAAACAGCTGTTAGATGGAGGAGTAGGAACCCAAAATATGTATTTATTTGCAGTGACTGGCTTCCTATCTGTAATGCTCCCAAGCCCTCCTCTACAGACAGACTGATATTAATGTAGCATACAGAAATATAGTGCATTCGGAAAGTATTCAGACCGCTTGACTTTTTCCACATGTTGTTCATTTACAGCCCTATTCTAAAATGGGTTATAAAAAATGTCCCTCTCAATCTACACACAATACCCCATAATGACATCACAATACCCCATAATGACATCACTATACCCCATAATGACAAAGCGAAAACAGGCTATTAGAAATGTTTGCAAATTTAAAAAAAGAAATACCTTATTTACATTAGTATTCATACCCTTTGCTATGAGACTTGAAATGGAGCTCATGTGCATCCTGTTTCCATTGATCATCTTTCAGATGTTTCTACAACTTGATTGGAGTCTCCTTGTGGTAAATTCAATTGATTGGACATGATTTGGAAAGGCACACACCTGTCTATATAGGGTCCCACAGTTGACAGTGCATGTCAGAGCAAAAACCAAGCAATGAGATCAAAGGAATTGTCCGTAGAGCTCTAAGACAGGATTGTGTCGAGGCACAGATCTGGGGGAGGGTACTAAAACTTTTCTGCAGCATTGAAGGTCCCCAAGAACACAGTGTCCTCCATCATTCTTAAATGGAAGAAGTTTGGAAACACCAAGACTCTTCTTAGAGCCGGCCGCCCGGCCAAACTGAGAAATCGGGGGAGAAGGCCTTAGTCAGGGAACCCGATGGTCACTCTGACAGAGCTCCAGAGTTCTTCTGTAGAGATGGGAGAACCTTCCAAAAGGATAACCAACTCTGAACCACTCCACCAACCAGGCATTTATGGTAGAGTGTCCAGACGGAAGCCACTCCTCAGTAAAAGGCACATGACAGCCCACTTGGAGTTTGCCAAAAGGCACCTAAAGACTCTCAGACCATGAGAAACAAGATTCTCTGGTCTGATGAAAACAAGATTGAACTCTTTGGCCTGAATGCCAAGTGTCACGTCTGGCGGAAAACTGGCACCATCCCTACAGTGAAGCTTGGGTGGGAGCATCGTGCTGTGGGATGTTTTTCAAGAATGAGGGAAACTACCCAAATACAGGTGCCAAGCTTATAGCGTCATACCCAAGAAGACGTGAGGCTGTAATCGCTACCAAAGGTGCATTAACAAAGTACTGAGTAAAGGGTCTGAATACTTATGTGAATGTGATATTTAAGTAATTATTTTTTTAAAATAAATTTTCTAAAATGTATAAAAACCTGTTTTTGCTTTGTCAGTATTGGGTATTGTGTGCAGATTGATGAATAAAAAAACGATTTAATCAATTTTAGAATAAGGCTGTAACGTAACAAAATGGAAAAAGTCAAGGGGCCTGCAGCGCAGGGGAAACCGGACAACTTTATCATTTCAGCTGGGCCCGGAAAAGGGAGGCAGGGTACATTTTCAGTACAATAACAAATCAACCATTTGAACCATAGAAAATCCAAAGGAACAAAACATACCTGAGCCATGAACAACACGACAAATTACCCAGGGCATGTTTTCAACATTTTGAAATGTATACATGCAAAACATAAATCATATGTGTGGTGTTCATAGTCAGTGGGTTGAACTGAACATGCCATGCAGCTTTGGAGTTTGATAACTTCCCCATTTGACTGTTGAGGACTGTCGGTGTGCTTCCTTAAAGCCAATTTGAGGTGACAAAAAAACAAGGTAATATGCCAAACTTGAATCTTTTATTAACAAATTACAACAGCAAGATTCTATACTGATTTATAATCCCTAAAAAGTCATGTTCAAAGCATCTGTTGTAAGTTACACAGCTATAAAGCAGGTCTCCTGTGTGTCGTCCGGGTATCACCAGAGCCAGTCATGGAGTAAATCTCTCTGTGGGTGAAAAGGCGTTCTGTCTTACAGACACTAAGCACAGCCCTTCTTCTGGTGGCACAGCCATCCTCCCTGTCACCCCTGACAAAGGCCTGTGATAAACAGGGATCCATTCCACCATTGTCTAGAAGACGAAACATCTCTCTTGTGTTCTTAAACAGAACTCTGACAACACTATAGGAACACTGGGCCAGAACTCTCACTAGCAAATGCGGATAGAGTGTTAGGCCACATGGGCCATTGGGAGAATGATGGCGATGGGAGACAGACAGTCAGAATTGAGTTACCATACAGAAACCAGATTCAGGAAATCCTGTTACGTAAAAACTGCTATCAGATCCAGCAAATCAGATGCTTCTTTGGCTGTAACGGGCTGAGAAATGCATACAGAAGAACACCGAAATGTAATCTCCCTTATATTGGATCAAAGATCAAATCTGATTAGATATTTCTCCCTTGTAATTTCCTGTTCTGCAGAGGGAGAAAAAACAGGGACCACAGGAAGCGATACAGAACCAATAATCACCTAAGTGATGCTTCATCCAAACACACACCAACCATCACAACACTCCCAACTAATAACTTGGCTACCCTCCACAAGACATGATTCAACTAAGGAACACACTCCAAAAATAAACCCGTAATAGCCTATTTACTAGGGTAATACATCTACTGATCCTCTATCAATTCTCTAAAACCAAGCAATAATAAGATTCCTGTTACAGGAACTCAACTTACTTTGGGTCTGGCGGTCCATCTGACAGAGGCTTCATAGACAGCTTGCAGAGCGATCTAAACACTAGGAAGGCATCCTTCTGGAGAATATGGGAGAACTTAGCACCTGGTACTGGGCCTGTGGTCGCCCCCGACTCCTAACGCAGAAACACAAACAGATGGTCTACATCAAAAAAGTTTAATCAAGAGTCAATTATCAAGAGTCAATTATCATCCAAATTGAATTCCCCATTTGACAAAAAGAGTGTGAAATAAATGCTTCCAATTAATGTATCTGTTCAACCTCGATCGTGTAAGACTGTAAATCGTACACTTCCAAAAAGGATTATTCGCTGTCCCCATAGGAGAACACTTTTTGGTTCCAGGTATAACCCTTTTTGGTTCCAGGTAGAACCCTCTGTGGAAAGGGTTCTACATTGAAATCAAAAGGGTACTACCTGGAAACAAAAGGGTTATACCTGGAACCAAAAACTGTTCTTCAAAGGGTTCTCCTATGGGGACAGCTGAAGAACCCTTTTTGGTTCTAGAGTGTAGATAATTACAGTGCTCAAATATCACTATAATAACCTGAGGAACTGAGAGGAGATAGTCTATGAATCATGTTGGAATCAACCCCAGCAGACTGGAAGACAGACACTCTGATTCAGAGGAACTGAGAGGAGATCATCTATGAATCATGTTGGAATCAACCCCAGCAGACTGGAAGACAGACACTCTGATTCAGAGGAACTGAGAGGAGATCATCTATGAATCATGTTGGAATCAACCCCAGCAGACTGGAAGACAGACACTCTGATTCAGAGGAACTGAGAGGAGATCATCTATGAATCATGTTGGAATCAACCCCAGCAGACTGGAAGACAGACACTCTGATTCAGAGGAACTGAGAGGAGATCATCTATGAATCATGTTGGAATCAACCCCAGCAGACTGGAAGACAGACACTCTGATTCAGAGGAATTGAGAGGAGATCATCTATGAATCATGTTGGAATCAACCCCAGCAGATTGGAAGACAGACACTCTGATTCACAGGAACTGAGAGGAGATCATCTATGAATCATGTTGGAATCAACCCCAGCAGACTGGAAGACAGCCAATCTGATTCAGAGGAACTGAGAGGAGATAATCTATGAATCATGTTGGAATCAACCCCAGCAGACTAGAAGACAGACAATCTGATTCAGAGGAACTGAGAGGAGATAATCTATGAATCATGTTGGAATCAACCCCAGCAGATTGGAAGACAGACAATCTGATTCAGAGGAACTGAGAGGAGATAATCTATGAATCATGTTGGAATCAACCCCAGCAGACTAGAAGACAGACACTCATTCAGAGCGGTTGGGTTAAATGCAGAAGATCCCCCTTTCCCTTTATGACTGCAGCAGCAGAGGGATTGAATAACCCTTAGCTCTTTAATTCCTCATGTTACTAATGACTTCCATGTTCCTTTTTACAAATTGATAAACCATTTAAATGTAATAAAACATTTTTTATCAGACTGGGTATTTAAACAGTTTTATTTGTCTGTTAAAACAGACACCCATGCTAGCACAAAATCTCTTTGTAGAGCAAAGTGTGTCGCCGTGGTGACAGTCAGGTCAATCCCTCTCACCTGTGTATCATTGGAGCAGACAGACAGCCTGTCGTCGGGCAGCGACGGAGTGAAGCTGGCAGAGATGGGCGTGCCGGGGATTCCGTTGGCATGGACATTCTCGCTGTCGCTGCCCAGAGCCCCCTCGTCTTCCGCCACCTCTGTGACCTCTGTTACCTTGGTGATGACCTCAGCGGGTTCCATAATCTCTGTGGGCTGCTTGGTCTCGCTAGCAGGCTCCTTGGCATCTGAACACAGATGAGCAGGGTTCAGGCAGTACCCTTTGGAGTGGTTTAGTATGCAAGGGTCAAAATAGCACTGAGACACACAGCTCTCTCTCTTTCTAGATAGGACAAACAAGTAAACACACAGTAATGCCTAAACTCTCCAGACTTCTCATTCTAAAATTATTTTGTATCAACAAAAGTCCATTGTTGACTTAACTGACCGCAGACACAAATGTGATTTCAGATGCATAGAGTTACCTCCAACGATGGTGTTGACGACTTCCTGTAGGATGCTCTGGACGATCTCCTGGGCTTTCTCCTCATAGTTAGGCTCCTCCTCCTCTACTGCTGTCTCTTGGTCACACTGAGCAGCACCTTGAACACAACACAAGTAAACGTTTAGTCAAAGTCCATTTAAAAGAACCTGAATACACTTAAAACATGTAAGATGGGAAACAGTGAATTGACAGATTGAGTAAAGAAAGTGTTTTCTCTGAGTGAGACTGAGCATTAGCCTTTGATACTGTAATTGTCAATGTTGACCAGATAAACAGTAGTCACTGGTATCAGCTACCACATCTTCCCTGAAGACATTGTGCGTGGATGTGTGTTTGTGTTGAAAGCAGTGAGTAATTTGGAAACAAAATGATTATTGAATCTTTGGATGAGTCTTTTTCTCACTCTCAATCTCTTTTCTATGCCTTCTCTCCGTCAGTCACTAATGAAAGCAGTTATGGGCTGCATTACCGCCGAGTGCATTACCACCGAGTGCATTACCACCTAAAGAGAAAGCTGTCTCATCAAATGCTTATTTAACACAGACAAAATATATTGTCCCAGAGTTCTGTCAATATTGAGTACACAAAAATGTCAAGGTTGAGGCTTTGTTACTGTCTAAAGCAGCCAAGGTACTAGCCGAGCACAATACCCCTGGAAATGTCTTTCCTCAAACACACTGCAAAGTACTGAGCGAGAGGGAAATTCTTTGTCTGTTTGACCTTGAACATTACTGCCTATATGACTGCCTATATTTGTGAGTCTGTCTGTCTGTCTGTCTGTCTGTCTGTCTGTCTGTCTGTCTGTCTGTCTGTCTTTTCTAAGGTGAAACTCACACTGTGCTGCTGCCGCCTCTGTCTGATGGTTCTCTGCTGTGCTGAACTCAGAGCCGTTTTCTGGGTCTGGCCTCTCATACACCATCCCATGGTCCCCCTGCTCCGCCTCCAGGGCCCCCTGGGTTGGGGTAGGCGTGGTGGGGGTGGAAGTGGGCGTGGGTGTAGAGGGGGTGGTGGGGCCGTTGGCCTCCCGGGGAGGGCCCTTGGCTGGGAGGTAGACGTGCTGCTGGAGCTGGGGTGAGTCCGGTTCCTGTTCCTGGGTGACTTGGGTGTGCTGCCGGGGCCTCTCCCTTTCCATCTGCTTGGCCTCCTGGAGCTATGGAGGGGGTAGAGGGGAGGAGGGGTAAAGACGGGCAGACCCACACACAGACACACACAGCCAGACCCAGGCCAACCCAGCGTAGCCACATACAACCAAACACACACAGACAAAGCCAAATGCACGCACACACACACACGCACACACACAGAGAAATGTGTTAACACAATGTACACAAAGTCATTATATCAATTCCCTCTCAAATATTCCCTAAGGGATTTCCACCCCAATGCCAAGCAGCAACACTTCCCGATGTCAGATCAGGAAGCAACACACGGCAGGTTGGGAATCGCAGCTTTCCAGGCAGAGACATTAGAACACATATTCAGCATGGCTCTTAACATCAGGTCTGTCTAACATGTGTTTATGAATGACATGCTGTCAAAACAAGTATGAGGCAGAGCAGCTCACATGCTTATATAAACTGGGATATTTCAGTGCAGAACAGGAGACAGTATTTCTGGTCTAAAATACTGCATGTTCTCCTGGTTGATGTGTCACTGATGTTGATGTGTATTGATGAGGAGATGTTGAATTACATCGAGAGACAGTTGTCTGAATTATAAATGTCTTCATATGATTCCTCCACAGGCCCAAAGTAATCTGGAGATGTTCTTTATTTTAATTTGGATATGAAGCTATAAATATACACATCATAAACATTTCTAACAGAATACAATGGAAAACTTTATAATATTTGTTCTTCAGCCAAGCTATAGCACAGTATGCATCTATAACATCCACCAACACAGTATGAATCTATAACAGCCCCCTACACAGTATGCATCTATAACATCCACCAACACAGTATGAATCTATAACAGCTCTCTATAGCAGCCCACTACACAGTATGAATCTATAACATCCACCAACACAGTATGAATCTATAACATCCACCAACACAGTATGCATCTATAACATCCACCAACACAGTATGAATCTATAACAGCCCCCTACACAGTATGCATCTATAACATCCACCAACACAGTATGAATCTATAACAGCCCCCTACACAGTATGCATCTATAACATCCACCAACACAGTATGAATCTATAACATCCACCAACACAGTATGAATCTATAACAGCTCTCTATTGTAGCCCACTACACAGTATGAATCTATAACAGCTCTCTATAGTAGTCCCCTACACAGTATGAATCTATAACAGCTCTCTATAGTGGTCCCCTACACAGTATGAATCTATAACAGCTCTCTATAGCAGCCCCTTACACAGTATGCATCTATAACATCCACCAACACAGTATGAATCTATAACAGCTCTCTATAGCAGCCCACTACACAGTATGAATCTATAACAGCTCTCTATTGTAGCCCCCTACACAGTATGAATCTATAACAGCTATCTATAGTAGCCCACTACACAGTATGAATCTATAACAGCTCTCTAAAGTAGCCCACTACACAGTATGAATCTATAACAGCTCTCTATAGTAGCCCCCTACACAGTATGAATCTATAACATCCACCTACACAGTATGAATCTATAACAGCTATCTATAGTAGCCCACTACACAGTATGAATCTATAACAGCTCTCTATAGCAGCGCCCTACACAGTATGAATCTATAACAGCTCTCTATAGTAGCCCCCTACACAGTATGAATCTATAACAGCTCTCTATAGTAGCCCACTACACAGTATGAATCTATAACAGCCCCCTACACAGTATGAATCTATAACAACTCTCTATAGTAGCCCACTACACAGCATGAATATATAACAGCTCTCTATAGTAGCCCACTACACAGTATGAATCTATAACAGCTCTCTATTGTAGCCCACTACACAGTATGAATCTATACCAGCTCTCTATAGCAGCCCCCTACACAGTATCAATCTATAACAGCTCTCTATAGTAGCCCACAACACAGTACGAATCTATAACAGCTCTCTATAGTAGCCCCCTACACAGTATGAATCTATAACAGCTCTCTATAGTGGCCTACTACACAGTATGAATCTATAACAGCTCTCTATAGTATCCCCCTACACAGTATGAATCTATAACAGCTCTCTATAGTAGCCCACTACACAGTATGAATCTATAACAGCTCTCTATAGTAGCCCACTACACAGTATGAATCTATAACAGCTCTCTATAGTAGCCCACTACACAGTATGCATCTATAACATCCACCAACACAGTATGAATCTATAACAACTCTCTATAGTAGCCCACTACACAGCATGAATATATAACAGCTCTCTATAGTAGCCCACTACACAGTATGAATCTATAACAGCTCTCTATTGTAGCCCACTACACAGTATGAATCTATAACAGCTCTCTATTGTAGCCCACTACACAGTATGAATATATAACAGCTCTCTATAGTAGCCCCTTACACAGTATGAATCTATAACAGCTCTCTATAGTATCCCCCTACACAGTATGAATCTATAACAGCCCCCTACACAGAATGAATCTATAACAGCTCTCTATAGTAGCCCACTACACAGTATGAATCTATAACAGCTCTCTATAGCAGCGCACTACACAGTATGAATCTATAACAGCTCTCTATAGTAGCCTACTACACAGTATGAATCTATATCAGCCCCATACACAGTATGAATCTATAACAGCTCTCTATAGTAGCCCACTACACAGTATGAATCTATAACAGCTCTCTATAGCAGCCCACTAACGAGTATGAATCTATAACAGCTCCTTATAGCAGCCCACTAACCAGTATGAATCTATAACATCTCTCTATAGTAGCCCACTACACAGTATGAATCTATAACAGCTCTCTATAGTAGCCCACTACACAGTATGAATCTATAACAGCTCTCTACAGTAGCCCACTACACAGTATGCATCTATAACAACATCCTACACAGTATGAATCTATAACAGCTCTCTATAGTAGCCCCCTACACAGTATGAATCTATAACAGCTATCTATAGCAGCGCCCTACACAGTATGAATCTATAACAGCTCTCTATAGTAGCCCCCTACACAGTATGAATCTATAACAGCTCTCTATAGTAGCCCACTACACAGTATGGATCTATAACAGCTCTCTATAGTAGCCCCCTACACAGTATGAATCTATAACAGCTCTCTATAGCAGCCCACTAACGAGTATGAATCTATAACAGCTCCTTATAGCAGCCCACTAACCAGTATGAATCTATAACATCTCTCTATAGTAGCCCACTACACAGTATGAATCTATAACAGCTCTCTACAGTAGCCCACTACACAGTATGCATCTATAACAACAACCTACACAGTATGAATCTATAACAGCTCTCTATAGTAGCCCCCTACACAGTATGAATCTATAACAGCTCTCTATAGTATCCCCTACACAGTATGAATCTATAACATCTCTCTATAGTAGCCCACTACACAGTATGAATCTATAACAGCTCCCTATAGTAGCCCACTACACAGTATGAATCTATAACAGCTCTCTACAGTAGCCCACTACACAGTATGCATCTATAACAACATCCTACACAGTATGAATCTATAACAGCTCTCTATAGCAGCCCACTACACAGTATGAATCTATAACAGCTCTCTATAGTATCCCCTAAACAGTATGAATCTATAACATCTCTCTATAGTAGCCCACTACACAGTATGAATCTATAACAGCTCCCTATAGTAGCCCACTACACAGTATGAATCTATAACAGCTCTCTACAGTAGCCCACTACACAGTATGCATCTATAACAACATCCTACACAGTATGAATCTATAACAGCTCTCTAAAGTAGCCCACTACACAGTATGAATCTATAACAGCTCTCTATAGTATCCCCTAAACAGTATGAATCTATAACATCTCTCTATAGTAGCCCACTACACAGTATGAATCTATAACAGCTCTCTATAGTAGCCCACTACACAGTATGCATCTATAACATCCACCTACACAGTATGAATCTATAACAGCTCTCTACAGTAGCCCACTACACAGTATGAATCTATAACAGCTCTTTATTGTAGCCCACTACACAGTATGAATCTATAACAGCTCTCTATTGTAGCCCACTACACAGTATGAATATATAACAGCTCTCTATAGTAGCCCACTACACAGTATGAATCTATAACAGCTCTATAGTAGCCCCCTACACAGTATGAATCTATAACATCTCTCTATAGTAGCCCACTACACAGTATGCATCTATAACAACATCCTACACAGTATGAATATATAACAGCTCTCTATAGTAGCCCACTACACAGTATGAATCTATAACAGCTCTCTAAAGTAGCCCACTACACAGTATGAATCTATAACAGCTCTCTATAGTAGCCCCCTACACAGTATGAATCTATAACAGCTCTCTATAGCAGCGCCCTACACAGTATGAATCTATAACAGCTCTCTATAGTAGCCCACTACACAGTATGCATATATAACATCCATATAACATCCATACTACACAGTATGAATCTATAACAGCTCTCTATAGTAGCCCACTACACAGTATGAATCTATAACAGCTCTCTAAAGTAGCCCACTACACAGTATGAATCTATAACAGCTCTCTATAGTAGCCCCCTACACAGTATGAATCTATAACAGCTCTCTATAGCAGCGCCCTACACAGTATGAATCTATAACAGCTCTCTATAGTAGCCCACTACACAGTATGCATATATAACATCCATATAACATCCATACTACACAGTATGAATCTATAACAGCTCTCTATAGTAGCCCCCTACACAGTATGAATCTATAACAGCTCTCTATAGTAGCCCACAACACAGTATGAATCTATAACAGCTCTCTATAGTAGCCCCCTACACAGTATGAATCTATAAAAGCTCTCTATAGTGGCCTACTACACAGTATGAATCTATAACAGCCCCCTACACAGTATGAATCTATAACAGCTCTCTATAGTAGCCCACTACACAGTATGAATCTATAACAGCTCTCTATAGTAGCCCACTACACAGTATGAATCTATAACAGCCCCTTACAAAGTATGAATCTATAACAGCTCTCTATTGTAGCCCACTACACAGTATGAATCTATAACAGCTCTCTATTGTAGCCCACTACACAGTATGAATATATAACAGCTCTCTATAGTAGCCCCCTACACAGTATGAATCTATAACAGCTCTCTATAGTAGCCACCTACACAGTATGAATCTATAACAGCTCTCTATAGTATCCCCCTACACAGTACGAATCTATAACAGCCCCCTACACAGAATGAATCTATAACAGCTCTCTAAAGTAGCCCACTACACAGTATGAATCTATAACAGCTCTCTATTGTAGCCCACTACACAGTATGAATCTATAACAGCTCTCTATAGTAGCCCCCTACACAGTATGAATCTATAACAGCTCTCTATAGTAGCCCACTACACAGTATGAATCTATAACAGCTCTCTATAGTATCCCCTACACAGTATGAATCTATAACATCTCTCTATAGTAGCCCCCTACACAGTATGAATCTATAACAGCTCTCTATAGTAGCCCCCTACACAGTATGAATCTATAACAGCTCTCTATAGTAGCCCCCTACACAGTATGCATCTATAACATCCACCTACACAGTATGAATCTATAACAGCTATCTATAGTAGCCCACTACACAGTATGAATCTATAACAGCTCTCTATTGTAGCCCACTACACAGTATGAATATATAACAGCTCTCTATAGTAGCCCCTTACACAGTATGAATCTATAACAGCTCTCTATAGTATCCCCCTACACAGTATGAATCTATAACAGCCCCCTACACAGAATGAATCTATAACAGCTCTCTATAGTAGCCCACTACACAGTATGAATCTATAACAGCTCTCTATAGCAGCGCACTACACAGTATGAATCTATAACAGCTCTCTATAGTAGCCTACTACACAGTATGAATCTATATCAGCCCCATACACAGTATGAATCTATAACAGCTCTCTATAGTAGCCCACTACACAGTATGAATCTATAACAGCTCTCTATAGCAGCCAACTAACGAGTATGAATCTATAACAGCTCCTTATAGCAGCCCACTAACCAGTATGAATCTATAACATCTCTCTATAGTAGCCCACTACACAGTATGAATCTATAACAGCTCTCTATAGTAGCCCACTACACAGTATGAATCTATAACAGCTCTCTACAGTAGCCCACTACACAGTATGCATCTATAACAACATCCTACACAGTATGAATCTATAACAGCTCTCTATAGTAGCCCCCTACACAGTATGAATCTATAACAGCTATCTATAGCAGCGCCCTACACAGTATGAATCTATAACAGCTCTCTATAGTAGCCCCCTACACAGTATGAATCTATACCAGCTCTCTATAGTAGCCCACTACACAGTATGGATCTATAACAGCTCTCTATAGTAGCCCCCTACACAGTATGAATCTATAACAGCTCTCTATAGCAGCCCACTAACGAGTATGAATCTATAACAGCTCCTTATAGCAGCCCACTAACCAGTATGAATCTATAACATCTCTCTATAGTAGCCCACTACACAGTATGAATCTATAACAGCTCTCTACAGTAGCCCACTACACAGTATGCATCTATAACAACAACCTACACAGTATGAATCTATAACAGCTCTCTATAGTAGCCCCCTACACAGTATGAATCTATAACAGCTCTCTATAGTATCCCCTACACAGTATGAATCTATAACATCTCTCTATAGTAGCCCACTACACAGTATGAATCTATAACAGCTCCCTATAGTAGCCCACTACACAGTATGAATCTATAACAGCTCTCTACAGTAGCCCACTACACAGTATGCATCTATAACAACATCCTACACAGTATGAATCTATAACAGCTCTCTATAGCAGCCCACTACACAGTATGAATCTATAACAGCTCTCTATAGTATCCCCTAAACAGTATGAATCTATAACATCTCTCTATAGTAGCCCACTACACAGTATGAATCTATAACAGCTCCCAATAGTAGCCCACTACACAGTATGAATCTATAACAGCTCTCTACAGTAGCCCACTACACAGTATGCATCTATAACAACATCCTACACAGTATGAATCTATAACAGCTCTCTAAAGTAGCCCACTACACAGTATGAATCTATAACAGCTCTCTATAGTATCCCCTAAACAGTATGAATCTATAACATCTCTCTATAGTAGCCCACTACACAGTATGAATCTATAACAGCTCTCTATAGTAGCCCACTACACAGTATGCATCTATAACATCCACCTACACAGTATGAATCTATAACAGCTCTCTACAGTAGCCCACTACACAGTATGAATCTATAACAGCTCTTTATTGTAGCCCACTACACAGTATGAATCTATAACAGCTCTCTATTGTAGCCCACTACACAGTATGAATATATAACAGCTCTCTATAGTAGCCCACTACACAGTATGAATCTATAACAGCTCTATAGTAGCCCCCTACACAGTATGAATCTATAACATCTCTCTATAGTAGCCCACTACACAGTATGCATCTATAACAACATCCTACACAGTATGAATATATAACAGCTCTCTATAGTAGCCCACTACACAGTATGAATCTATAACAGCTCTCTAAAGTAGCCCACTACACAGTATGAATCTATAACAGCTCTCTATAGTAGCCCCCTACACAGTATGAATCTATAACAGCTCTCTATAGCAGCGCCCTACACAGTATGAATCTATAACAGCTCTCTATAGTAGCCCACTACACAGTATGCATATATAACATCCATATAACATCCATACTACACAGTATGAATCTATAACAGCTCTCTATAGTAGCCCACTACACAGTATGAATCTATAACAGCTCTCTAAAGTAGCCCACTACACAGTATGAATCTATAACAGCTCTCTATAGTAGCCCCCTACACAGTATGAATCTATAACAGCTCTCTATAGCAGCGCCCTACACAGTATGAATCTATAACAGCTCTCTATAGTAGCCCACTACACAGTATGCATATATAACATCCATATAACATCCATACTACACAGTATGAATCTATAACAGCTCTCTATAGTAGCCCCCTACACAGTATGAATCTATAACAGCTCTCTATAGTAGCCCACAACACAGTATGAATCTATAACAGCTCTCTATAGTAGCCCCCTACACAGTATGAATCTATAAAAGCTCTCTATAGTGGCCTACTACACAGTATGAATCTATAACAGCCCCCTACACAGTATGAATCTATAACAGCTCTCTATAGTAGCCCACTACACAGTATGAATCTATAACAGCCCCTTACAAAGTATGAATCTATAACAGCTCTCTATTGTAGCCCACTACACAGTATGAATCTATAACAGCTCTCTATTGTAGCCCACTACACAGTATGCATATATAACAGCTCTCTATAGTAGCCCCCTACACAGTATGAATCTATAACAGCTCTCTATAGTAGCCACCTACACAGTATGAATCTATAACAGCTCTCTATAGTATCCCCCTACACAGTACGAATCTATAACAGCCCCCTACACAGAATGAATCTATAACAGCTCTCTAAAGTAGCCCACTACACAGTATGAATCTATAACAGCTCTCTATTGTAGCCCACTACACAGTATGAATCTATAACAGCTCTCTATAGTAGCCCCCTACACAGTATTAATCTATAACAGCTCTCTATAGTAGCCCACTACACAGTATGAATCTATAACAGCTCTCTATAGTATCCCCTACACAGTATGAATCTATAACATCTCTCTATAGTAGCCCCCTACACAGTATGAATCTATAACAGCTCTCTATAGTAGCCCCCTACACAGTATGAATCTATAACAGCTCTCTATAGTAGCCCCCTACACAGTATGCATCTATAACAACATCCTACACAGTATGAATATATAACAGCTCTCTAAAGTAGCCCACTACACAGTATGAATCTATAACAGCTCTCTATAGTAGCCCCCTACACAGTATGAATCTATAACAGCTCTCTATAGCAGCCCACTACACAGTATGCATCTATAACATCCACCTACACAGTATGAATCTATAACAGCTATCTATAGTAGCCCACTACACAGTATGAATCTATAACAGCTCTCTAGCAGCCCCCTACACAGTATGAATCTATAACAGCTCTCTATAGCAGCGCCCTACACAGTATGAATCTATAACAGCTCTCTATAGTAGCCCCCTACACAGTATGAATCTATAACAGCTCTATATAGTAGCCCACTACACAGTATGAATCTATAACAGCCCCCTACACAGTATGAATCTATAACAGCCCCCTACACAGTATGAATCTATAACAGCTCTCTATAGTAGCCCACTACACAGTATGAATATATAACAGCTCTCTATAGTAGCCCACTACACAGTATGAATCTATAACAGCCCCTTACACAGTATGAATCTATAACAGCTCTCTATAGTAGCCCACAACACAGTATGAATATATAACAGCTCTCTATAGTAGCCCACTACACAGTATGAATCTATAACAGCTCTCTATTGTAGCCCACTACACAGTATGAATCTATACCAGCTCTCTATAGCAGCCCCCTACACAGTATCAATCTATAACAGCTCTCTATAGTAGCCCACAACACAGTACGAATCTATAACAGCTCTCTATAGTAGCCCCCTACACAGTATGAATCTATAACAGCTCTCTATAGTGGCCTACTACACAGTATGAATCTATAACAGCTCTCTATAGTATCCCCCTACACAGTATGAATCTATAACAGCTCTCTATAGTAGCCCACTACACAGTATGAATCTATAACAGCTCTCTATAGTATCCCCCTACACAGTATGAATCTATAACAGCTCTCTATAGTAGCCCACTACACAGTATGCATCTATAACATCCACCAACACAGTATGAATCTATAACAACTCTCTATAGTAGCCCACTACACAGCATGAATATATAACAGCTCTCTATAGTAGCCCACTACACAGTATGAATCTATAACAGCTCTCTATTGTAGCCCACTACACAGTATGAATCTATAACAGCTCTCTATTGTAGCCCACTACACAGTATGAATATATAACAGCTCTCTATAGTAGCCCCATACACAGTATGAATCTATAACAGCTCTCTATAGTATCCCCCTACACAGTATGAATCTATAACAGCCCCCTACACAGAATGAATCTATAACAGCTCTCTATAGTAGCCCACTACACAGTATGAATCTATAACAGCTCTCTATAGCAGCGCCCTAAACAGTATGAATCTATAACAGCTCTCTATAGTAGCCTACTACACAGTATGAATCTATAACAGCTCTCTATATTAGCCCACTACACAGTATGAATCTATAACAGCTCTCTATAGCAGCCCACTAACGAGTATGAATCTATAACATCTCCTTATAGCAGCCCACTAACCAGAATGAATCTATAACATCTCTCTATAGTAGCCCACTACACAGTATGAATCTATAACAGCTCTCTATAGTAGCCCACTACACAATATGAATCTATAACATCTCTCTATAGTAGCCCACTACACAGTATGAATCTATAACAGCTCCCTATAGTAGCCCACTACACAGTATGAATCTATAACAGCTCTCTACAGTAGCCCACTACACAGTATGCATCTATAACAACATCCTACACAGTATGAATCTATAACAGCTCTCTAAAGTAGCCCACTACACAGTATGAATCTATAACAGCTCTCTATAGTATCCCCTAAACAGTATGAATCTATAACATCTCTCTATAGTAGCACACTACACAGTATGAATCTATAACAGCTCTCTATAGTAGCCCACTACACAGTATGCATCTATAACATCCACCTACACAGTATGAATCTATAACAGCTCTCTACAGTAGCCCACTACACAGTATGAATCTATAACAGCTCTTTATTGTAGCCCACTACACAGTATGAATCTATAACAGCTCTCTATTGTAGCCCACTACACAGTATGAATATATAACAGCTCTCTATAGTAGCCCCCTACACAGTATGAATCTATAACAGCTCTCTATAGTAGCCCACTACACAGTATGAATCTATAACAGCTCTATAGTAGCCCCCTACACAGTATGAATCTATAACATCTCTCTATAGTAGCCCACTACACAGTATGCATCTATAACAACATCCTACACAGTATGAATATATAACAGCTCTCTATAGTAGCCCACTACACAGTATGAATCTATAACAGCTCTCTAAAGTAGCCCACTACACAGTATGAATCTATAACAGCTCTCTATAGTAGCCCCCTACACAGTATGAATCTATAACAGCTCTCTATAGCAGCGCCCTACACAGTATGAATCTATAACAGCTCTCTATAGTAGCCCACTACACAGTATGCATATATAACATCCATATAACATCCATACTACACAGTATGAATCTATAACAGCTCTCTATAGTAGCCCACTACACAGTATGAATCTATAACAGCTCTCTAAAGTAGCCCACTACACAGTATGAATCTATAACAGCTCTCTATAGTAGCCCCCTACACAGTATGAATCTATAACAGCTCTCTATAGCAGCGCCCTACACAGTATGAATCTATAACAGCTCTCTATAGTAGCCCACTACACAGTATGCATATATAACATCCATATAACATCCATACTACACAGTATGAATCTATAACAGCTCTCTATAGTAGCCCCCTACACAGTATGAATCTATAACAGCTCTCTATAGTAGCCCACAACACAGTATGAATCTATAACAGCTCTCTATAGTAGCCCCCTACACAGTATGAATCTATAAAAGCTCTCTATAGTGGCCTACTACACAGTATGAATCTATAACAGCCCCCTACACAGTATGAATCTATAACAGCTCTTTATTGTAGCCCACTACACAGTATGAATCTATAACAGCTCTCTATTGTAGCCCACTACACAGTATGAATATATAACAGCTCTCTATAGTAGCCCCCTACACAGTATGAATCTATAACAGCTCTCTATAGTAGCCCACTACACAGTATGAATCTATAACAGCTCTATAGTAGCCCCCTACACAGTATGAATCTATAACATCTCTCTATAGTAGCCCACTACACAGTATGCATCTATAACAACATCCTACACAGTATGAATATATAACAGCTCTCTATAGTAGCCCACTACACAGTATGAATCTATAACAGCTCTCTAAAGTAGCCCACTACACAGTATGAATCTATAACAGCTCTCTATAGTAGCCCCCTACACAGTATGAATCTATAACAGCTCTCTATAGCAGCGCCCTACACAGTATGAATCTATAACAGCTCTCTATAGTAGCCCACTACACAGTATGCATATATAACATCCATATAACATCCATACTACACAGTATGAATCTATAACAGCTCTCTATAGTAGCCCACTACACAGTATGAATCTATAACAGCTCTCTAAAGTAGCCCACTACACAGTATGAATCTATAACAGCTCTCTATAGTAGCCCCCTACACAGTATGAATCTATAGCAGCTCTCTATAGCAGCGCCCTACACAGTATGAATCTATAACAGCTCTCTATAGTAGCCCACTACACAGTATGCATATATAACATCCATATAACATCCATACTACACAGTATGAATCTATAACAGCTCTCTATAGTAGCCCCCTACACAGTATGAATCTATAACAGCTCTCTATAGTAGCCCACAACACAGTATGAATCTATAACAGCTCTCTATAGTAGCCCCCTACACAGTATGAATCTATAAAAGCTCTCTATAGTGGCCTACTACACAGTATGAATCTATAACAGCTCTCTATAGTAGCCCACTACACAGTATGAATCTATAACAGCCCCTTACAAAGTATGAATCTATAACAGCTCTCTATTGTAGCCCACTACACAGTATGAATCTATAACAGCTCTCTATTGTAGCCCACTACACAGTATGAATATATAACAGCTCTCTATAGTAGCCCCCTACACAGTATGAATCTATAACAGCTCTCTATAGTAGCCACCTACACAGTATGAATCTATAACAGCTCTCTATAGTAGCCCACTACACAGTATGAATATATAACAGCTCTCTATAGTAGCCCACTACACAGTATGAATCTATAACAGCTCTCTATTGTAGCCCACTACACAGTATGAATCTATACCAGCTCTCTATAGCAGCCCCCTACACAGTATCAATCTATAACAGCTCTCTATAGTAGCCCACAACACAGTACGAATCTATAACAGCTCTCTATAGTAGCCCCCTACACAGTATGAATCTATAACAGCTCTCTATAGTGGCCTACTACACAGTATGAATCTATAACAGCTCTCTATAGTATCCCCCTACACAGTATGAATCTATAACAGCTCTCTATAGTAGCCCACTACACAGTATGAATCTATAACAGCTCTCTATAGTATCCCCCTACACAGTATGAATCTATAACAGCTCTCTATAGTAGCCCACTACACAGTATGCATCTATAACATCCACCAACACAGTATGAATCTATAACAACTCTCTATAGTAGCCCACTACACAGCATGAATATATAACAGCTCTCTATAGTAGCCCACTACACAGTATGAATCTATAACAGCTCTCTATTGTAGCCCACTACACAGTATGAATCTATAACAGCTCTCTATAGTAGCCCCCTACACAGTATGAATCTATAACAGCTCTCTATAGTAGCCCACTACACAGTATGGATCTATAACAGCTCTCTATAGTAGCCCCCTACACAGTATGAATCTATAACAGCTCTCTATAGCAGCCCACTAACGAGTATGAATCTATAACAGCTCCTTATAGCAGCCCACTAACCAGTATGAATCTATAACATCTCTCTATAGTAGCCCACTACACAGTATGAATCTATAACAGCTCTCTACAGTAGCCCCCTACACAGTATGAATCTATAACAACATCCTACACAGTATGAATCTATAACAGCTCTCTATAGTAGCCCCCTACACAGTATGAATCTATAACAGCTCTCTATAGTAGCCCACTACACAGTATGAATCTATAACAGCTCTCTATAGTAGCCCACTACACAGTATGAATCTATAACAGCTCTCTACAGTAGCCCACTACACAGTATGCATCTATAACAACATCCTACACAGTATGAATCTATAACAGCTCTCTATAGTATCCCCTACACAGTATGAATCTATAACATCTCTCTATAGTAGCCCACTACACAGTATGAATCTATAACAGCTCTCTATAGTAGCCCACTACACAGTATGAATATATAACAGCTCTCTACAGTAGCCCACTACACAGTATGCATCTATAACAACATCCTACACAGTATGAATCTATAACAGCTCTCTATAGTAGCCCCCTACACAGTATGAATCTATAACAGCTCTCTATAGTATCCCCTACACAGTATGAATCTATAACAGCTCTCTATAGTATCCCCTACACAGTATGAATCTATAACAGCTCTCTATAGTATCCCCTACACAGTATGAATCTATAACAGCTCTCTATAGTATCCCCTACACAGTATGAATCTATAACAGCTCTCTATAGTAGCACCCTACACAGTATGAATCTTTTACAGCTCTCTATAGTAGCCCCCTACACAGTATGAATCCAGGTGCATGTTTAGGTGTACTACAAA